>NC_051391.1:52469723-52478135 GCF_015228065.2 Penaeus monodon
TTATATTTAAGCCATTATATAATATATATATATATCATATATATATATAGAATATATTATATATGATATAGTATATATATATATACATATATATGTGTGTATATATATTATATATTATATATTATACTTATTATATATATAATATATATATATAATATATATATAATTATGTAATATAGATATATTATATATATATATATATATTATTTGTGCGATGTAGATAAGTATTAACCAAATAGAAAGAAGGAATTAACATAAAGTTAAACCCATGTATGGAAATTTATGATTTCTGATTAAACAAAAATAAAGTAGCATTTATATTCTCGTACGATTTTTTTCTGTACTCCACGAAGGCCCAATTACTCTTATCTTATTTGCCATTGTGGGAGGGGATAGAAGATACGAGCATATAAGTTTACATCCGTCCTTTCCGTCACCACTCCATCATGAAGTTCGTGGTAAGATGAGGTCAACTTGTTTCCTGATTTTGGAAATATCAGTTACATATGAGGAGCTGCTCTTTTATGTATTTCTAAATACAAAAATTGTTTTACACTGTTTACCCAGATTTATGTTAAGTAAATTAACTGCCTAATTCTTCCCCCAGGTTCTAGTTCGGTTGGCTGTCGCTGTAACTGCAGAACAGAAGAGGGAAGCTGAGCCCCATTATGATTATGGTGGATATTACAGCATTCCTTTCCGTGCTAATGGCAATGGCTACGACATCACTGGAGGCCAGGTGCATGTTCACGCCATAGCTAAACGGGAAGCTGAAGCCGGAGCCGAACCACATAATGGATATTATAGAACCTACGGCTACCCATATGGACACCCGTATGACTCCACGCCCACGACATCGGCAAAAGAGAGGCAGACCCTGAACCCCATTATAGTGGCTACGGATACCCATATGGACACTGTATGCCCTTCACGCCCATTCTTAAGTCCAACCCACGGAATCGGCAAGAGAGAGGCTGAGGCTGAGGCCGAACTAGAGCCTCATTCTAGTTACTCGTATGGTCTCTACTGATCCTAAAGTTTTGGACTTTACCAACCTTTGGTTGATTTCTTCTTCAATCAAAATTGAATGGAAAAATAAAAGCGTGTGTTCATTTTGTCTTTTTTTCTTAAACTCTTCAAAAGATAGACAACTGGTTAAGCAATAAAGTTTAACACAAGTGAAATGTAAACAGATTCATGAAAACAGATTTCTCCTTCTCACTGTCTCTCTTATCTACATATTCTCCGATGGAAATGAGGCCGAATTCTTTTTTTTTTTTTAATCAACCTTTAGAGATTAACCTCAAAACTTAATTGTTGCCTTTGTTTCTTTTATTTAGACTGACAGGAGTTGGGACATAATTTCCTCACCTGTTTTCCTATGGATCTTGTATCCATGTCAAAACTCTAAAAACTGTATTTTCTCTTTTATTACTTAGAAAAATATGTTCATATGTGTGTGTGTGTTTGTGTGTGTATGTGTGTGTGCATGTGAATGAATGTATGTATGAATATCGGCATCTGATTTTAAAACTCTAGACATTTATGACCTGTGTCTAATCAAGAATAAGTTTCAGTAAATTTAGATTTTCCTTTCCCCTTGTTAACCAAATAAAAAAAAAACTTGGGTTCAAAGGATAATCATAATTGTTTTAATTTGTCATAAGTTAACTATGGACAGAAAATAAATATGCGTTCACCCAGACAGATGATATAAGCTTAAACTATTAAGTGCAGAATCACGATCAGTAGCTGTACGGATACTCAAAACTATAGGTAACACAGGAGTTTGTGAAAGAAGACCTGCTTTCCCAAAGAAAACAACGTCCTTAACTGATTTGTTTCATGTGCTGCAAAGAATCTTCATAAAAAGGAATGCAAAATCAAATAAAAGTCCTTTGGTATATATGCATCTAAACTAAAAATAAAAATAAAAAAGGAGATATAATATAAAAAGGATAATAATAACAATTGGTAAATGAATAAAAGATGGAAAATAATATAGCCATCTCGAAAAATAGCATTACCAACCAAACTCTAACTAGTATATACACACAAAATTAAAATCTGTTTTTTTCCACGATCTACATAGAAAAAAGGATAAGAGAATCAAGCACTTCGCCCGGTATCTGTATTCAACAGAAATGCAAATATATTACTTACCAGAGACACAAGCTATCATAGAAAATGCATGACAGGATTTAGAAACAGATATAGAGCTTAATCAAACAAGAGATGTGGAACCCTTTCAGAAAAGGGTGAACAGCACAGATCTTACTGAAGTTTTCAATACGTACAGGGAAGGCAAGTAAGTTAAACCATTTGCCAAACTTTATAGTAGTACATAAATATTGCTGTCTATCTTGGAGCGTCGAATACTCTCTTTGTAACTGCCGTATGACTAAAAGAATATTAAAATTAAATCCATGCAGAGAAGTATCTTCGTTTCAGAAATATAAGTAATTTGTATAAAGATAATATTAGCCTTTACAGTACCAGACCGAACATTTTCCTTGCTTAAGGCATCTCTTTTAAGCAAAGCGGAAAATAGTTTCAGGAATGGCTTTTGGAAAAAGAAAAGATGCTTCTAATACCCATACATAAGTGACTTACCCAAATTAATTCAATTTACCTCAATAGCAAAGCGGAAAAGGAATCGCACAATAATACCATATCCCAGATCAAAACACCCCACTCAGAATATTCACTGCCTTTCTAATACGCTCTTGCTCTTCAAGTCGCGTTCCATAAACAGGTGTAATGCCGTAGGCTCGTGTATATCATATTGCAGAATAATGCCATGATCAACAGCTTTAGGCAACAGTGTCTGTGAAAAAGAAGAGTAAGACTGACTCATTCTTAATGTTAGCGAATGTGATGTGAATATATATATATTGCTGGAAAAAAGGAATTTCAAAATTGTTCCGTAATATATGAGACGTAAGCAACGGTAACTGTCACTCCGTTAGAGATACCTCGGGAGATTACAAATTCTTTGTAAAAATGCTTTTTTTTTTATCCAGACATAACGTAAAGCTCACCCGAAGGAGGTTTCATACTTAAGGAATATGCATTGACAACATTCCCCTAAAAGCAGCACGTACTTCGAGTGGGCGGTACAAATAACCGAAAGAGGAATGCGTGGCTACTGATCTCTGCGGGGATTGTTGCACTCTGCTACAGGTATATCGCATTCTGAAGAGAACTGCCAGAAGCATCAACAAGCAGCATGTCGCATTCTCATAAAAGGTGTTGTTGTAAATAAATATTGCACAAGAAGCGCATATGCACATGCAAGAGACTGCGAAAGTTAAGACGAGTTCAAATATTATAATTTTAGATTTACATTGAGTATCATTCAAGAAGTTTTCTATTACCATTATTATTGTGTTAGTTTTTGAGGTTTTGTGAAAAATGCCGCCATTTTGAAACCTCTCTTCTCTCTCTCTCTCCTCTCTCTCTCTCTCTCTCTCTCTCTCTCTCTCTCTCTCTCTCTCTCTCTCTCTCTCTCTCTCTTCTAATCTATAAAATGCAAATGCTAATGCGCACAGGCAAACCCAAATCCCTTCAAATTAAAATTAATGAGTATAATATATATATATATAAAATTAATATATTAATATATATATAAAAATGTTTATATATATTAAAATATATTTTATAAATATATATGCGTTGTGTGTGGGGTTTTGGGGGGGGGGGGTTTGTGTGTGTGGTACATATTTATGTGTATATATATGTATAGGGCATTACATACATTTTATGGTTTTTGCGTCTGTGTGTTTTTGGTGTGGGGTGTGTGTGTGGTGTTGTGTGTGGGTGTGTGTGTGTGTTGTGTGTGTAGTGTAGGGGGTGTGTGTGTGTGTGTGGTTTTTTTTGTGTGTGTGGGTTTGTGTGTGTGTGTGCGTGCGGGGCGTGCGTGGCGTGGGGTTTTGGCGTGGTGTGTGTTTTGGGGGCTATACTTTAATGTGTGCATAAAACAGCAGAACAGCAAAACCACAAAAAAACACTAGGTATTTAAAAGGAAAATCAACACCTTCAAATCCCTCCGAGTTTCATCTGAAGGGATGAAGAGGAGGTTTTTGGGAAAGTTTTTCCCTCTTGAAAACAGAGCCCTTGCTTCCAAACTTTCCCCAAAATTTAAATCCCAGCCCCCCCGTCCATAAAACTTCTCAAAACGCTTCCCCCTTTAACCTGCCTCTACCCCTTTGCTTGTCTTCGCCCCCTTCCTTCGAGTGCTTTGCTTCGCCCATCGCTCTTGGGACCTTCCCCCCTCCCCCCCCTTTTCCCGGGGAAAATTTAAAACCCCAGGGGGGGTTTTCGAAGCTTTTTCCCCGCATTCGGGAAAATCGTAGCCCTTGCTTATAGTCGGTTTTACTCTGTATGCATACGGTAGTTTTTTTTTTACCATCCCCATACACCAGACATTCATACACACAAAAATACACACACATTTATATTGTATATTTTTTTTGTTGTGTGTGTGTGTGGGTGTGTGGGGGGTGTGTGTGTGGTGTGTGTGGTGTAAAAAACATAAATACAAATATTAAACTGCATCCGATAGTTGTATTCTGGTCTTGAAAATTTAATGGTGCCACCTCTTAGCTCTAAAAATTCCCAGGCCCCAGAGTAAGCCCCTTTTCAGGGCCCCATCATGGGCAAATAAAAAATAAGGGTAGAGGGGACCCCCTTTCCCCGGGTGGGCAATCTTTCTAAAAAAAAAACCCTGTCGGGGAAAGGGGCAACGAGCAACCCCCCCCTGACTGATCTTCCCCCTTTTATTTAGGGCAGGACCCTCGGGGAATTGGCCCTCATTTTCCGGGAAAAAAAAGGGGGTGAATAGAATGGTCAGGAGGAAATAGTTTTGGTCATAAAGGACCGTCGTGGGGAACAAAAAAAGGAAAAACAAAAGGAATATATATAATAAAATATATATAAAATATATATATATATTTTATATTTTTATATAATATATATATATAATATATAATAAAATATATATCGATCAGAAACACACACACACACACACAACACACACACGCACACACACACACACACACACACAACCCACACACACACCACACACACACACACAAAACATAATATATGATATATTATATTTTGTGTGTGTGTGTGTGTGTGTGGTACTATATAAAACATACATTTTTGAAATACCCATATATGTTTTCATCCCACTGTCTGTATTTATATATCTATGTCAATGCACGCACGCACGCACAACACACACACCCCAAACCCCACCACACACACACACACACCCCACACAACACACACCAAACCACACATATATATATATTTTATATAATATATTTTATAAAATATATTTTATATTTTATAAAATATATATATATATATATATACGTATATATGTGTGTGTGTGTGTGTGTGTGTGTGGTGGGGGGTGTTGTGTGTTTTGTGTGTTTTGTGTTTTGGTATGTGTGTTGTTTTGGTGGTGGTGTGGGGGAATTATATATATTTTTAAAATTTTATATATATTTTATATATATATATATATTTTAAAATATATATTTTAAAATTTTGTATATAAATAATTTTATATTCTATATATATATTTATTTTTAATATATAAAATATAATATATATATTTTATATAAAATGTGTGTGTGTTGTATATATATACATAAAAAATATATATATTATATTAATATATATATATATATTTTATATATATATATAATATATATAAAATATATATAAAATATTTTAAACATGTGTGTGTGTGTGTGTGTGTCAATATATAATTTAAATTTTGCATTTGCACAATCCATACTTTATTCCAAAAAAAAAACAAACTGGTTAATCAATTAAAAACCACTCACCCTTTAAATTTAATTTTTTTTTTAGGGGAAATTTTTCCCTGCGTTTTCTAGTATCAATTTCAAAATTTTCCCTCAGTCAGAAAAATGCAAACTTGCGATAACGTATCTTCTTTTAATTTAGAATAGCGGGAATATACTCTCTGAAAAACTACCTATCACCTACCCCTGAATGAAAAAGTTTTTATCCGAAAAAATAGCAGGGAATCAAACCTAATTCTCTTTTTAATTATCTTTGTGTGCCCCCACATCTCTCCGATTAACAAAAGAAAATTTGGGTCCTCAAAAATCGGGGTACGCGTACCTCCTGGGTACAGGGAAGGGAAAGGTTTTGGGTTTTCACAGAGGCTGTTTATAAAAGTATCATGGATATGGAATAATGCAATGTACCTTGAATTTGTACAAGACAAATATACTGATATATGTACAAATATCGTAGGCATAGGTGTATATATAGAAAATAAAAAACTTTCAAATTTTCTACCCAAATGCCCTACATAAAAAACATACATATCTTTAAGGGCCTCTTTTCCCCCTTAAAAAATCTTTGGGACGAGCTACATGTATGTGTTTGGGTTTTTAAAAGGTTTGGGACAATAGAAAAAATATAGCCCCTATTCCCCTCCAGATGTAAATCCATCGGGAGGCAGGATCCAGTCTAAGCTGGTACTTAAGATATCGAACACAGCTCTCGTACTCTAGATTCTAGCTCCTCAGGATGGAAGGTCACTGTTGGTTTCATATGGGATTTTAGGGGCTTTTCCTTTAAACCTGGTTAAATATAAAATTTAAATTTTGGGTTTTATGAAAAAAACTCAGGAAAAGAAAAACCCCAAGGGCAGTTTTGCAAACTATCTATCTATACATCCCCCTCTCTATATATGTATTTATCAAAGTCAAATTCCATATATACATATGTCCGTGTATATTCATACACATATGGAATAACATATTTGTAGGGAAAGTATATTTATAATGTATAAAAAATGTGGGATATATGTTTTTAATATTAAAATATATATAAAATTTATATATATATATTTGGTGTGTGGTGTGTGTGTGGGGTTTTGGGGGTGTTTGTGTGGGTGTGTGTGGGGTGTGTACACATTATATTGGGGTTTTTAAAGTATAAATGTATCTTTTAAACAATAAAATTTTTACATATACATAAAAAATAAAACCAAAGCGTATTTAATAAAACATGTATGTATGTGTTATATTTAAATTTTATGTATGGGAGTTTTATAAGACATGTGTGTGTGTGTGTGTGTGTGTGGGGTGTGTGTGGTGTGGTGTGGGGTGTGTGTTTGTGGGTTTTTGTGTTTGGGGGTTTGTTTGTGTGTGTGGTGGTCGTGTTGTGGGGTACAATGGTACAAAACCCCAAAATAATATGTGTGTGTTCTGGGGGCAGTGGGGTTTGCGCGAGCTTCCCTGGGGTGTTGGTGTATTTGCATGCGTAGTCCCTTCCCCCCATATGCTTTTTCCCTTATTTTAACATAGTAGCCTTCTTGCCTCCCCCCGGCAAATCCCACTCCCTCACTTCAAATTTTCCCCCGGGAAAAAACTTTAACGTTTTAACATGTGGGCCCCGGGAGTAGCATACAGCAAGCACGGTAATGGGAAGGGCTTTCTGAGGTTAGAGGGCTAAGGGAATATTTTTTTTTGATCCACCGAAGGGAAAAGCTAATGTTTTTCCCCTCTTTTCAAACCTTTTTGTGTGTGTCCTCTAAAACCTATGCCGTTTTTGGGGGGGGTTTTAACCCCGTGTAAAATTTATATGTAAAATAATTTTCCTTGGTATCAAAGTATACGTTTATATATATATAATATCATATTTTATATATATATAATATATATATATATATATATATATATTAATTTTGTATGTATTTTTATATATGTTAAAATATATATGTATATTGTATATATTATATATATAATATATATTAAAAATATATATATAAATTTTTAGGGACTTTTTTACAACACCCTGCATACACCCACATAAAAAATAAATTCCTTTTATAATATAAAATATATATATAATAAAATATATATATATATATTATATATATATATATTAAAATATATATATTATATTCAAAAACATTTTACATACATACACCTCCCCACACGCCACCACACACGCCACACACACATACACACAAACCCACAAACAACTAACCCCACCCCACATACCCATACACACACACTACGAGTATATATAAGGGCCCTTTTTTTTAGCATTTTCCGCAAACCCCTAACAGTCTGATACAGGTTATTGTAACCCGTTTAAAAAAAGTTCGGTTTTTTTTCAGTTGGGATTTCCTCTCCCCTTTTTTTAAAAATGAACACCCAAAACCGCCCAATCAGAGCACAATATTTTTCAAATATATTACACATAGTCTGAGATACAGACTATTAAATTATTTTCATCATTTACGAATCGCATCATATGTTTCTTGATACAAAATTATTTAAGAAAGATGCATAAAATGTTTATGTGCCTTTTTAGCAGTACAAAAAATTCATGTCAATTTATGACGGTCGCTGA
>NC_051391.1:52478235-52490735 GCF_015228065.2 Penaeus monodon
GGGGGGGGGGGGGCCTTTTGTGGTTCGGTGGTTTATTCCTTTAGAGGCGTAAAAAAAAAAATTTTTAAAAAGGGAATGTTAATACCACCATAATCATAATGGGGCTCGGGTTCCCTCTTCTTTCTGCAGTTACAGCACAGCCAACCGAACTGACCGGGGGAAAAATTGGGCATTTTAATTTATTTAAACTAATCGGGGTAACAGTGAAAAAAATTTTTGTATTTAGAATACAAAAGACAGCTCCTCATATGTAATGTTTTTCCCAAAAATCAGGAACAAGTTGACCTCATCTTAACCACGAACTTCATGATGAGGGGTGACGGAAAGGACGGATGAAACTTATTGTTCGTATCTTTATCCCCTCCCCAAGGGCAAATAGATAAGAGTAAGGGGGGCCTTCGTGGAGTACAGAAAAAAATCGTCGAGAATATAAATGCATTTATTTTTTTTTAATCAAAAAAAAAAACGACATGTTAGTGTAATCAAAAATTCCCTAAGGGGTTTTAACTTTATGTTAATTCCTTTTTCTATTTGGTAATACTTATCTATCTTTTGCACAAATTGATATATAATATAAAATATATATATATAATAAAATATATATATTAATATTAAATATTATATTTTATTACATACTTATATTAAAATTATAATATTTTAAAATAAATTATATATATATATATATATATATTATGTTTTAAAAAACATGTATTATACACACACACACACCACACACCAACACAAAAACACACACACACACACAATATATATATATATATATAAAATTTTATTTTATATAATTATATATAATGTAAAATTTTAAATATAATTATTATACATACACATATTTTTTACATAAAACACAGATATCATACACACACACCACAAAAACCACCCCAACACACATATATATATATTATAATTATATATTAATATTTATATTATATATTTATTTATTTATACATTCTGTTGGCTGTCGCCGTAACAGCAGAGCAGAAGGGGAAGCTGAGCCCATTATGGTTAGGGGATATTAGGGGATTCCTTACCGTGCTTAGGGCTAGGGCTGGCTCCCCTGGGGTCATGTGCATCTTCACCGAGCTAAACGTGAACCCAAAAACCCAAGCTAACCACTTTACTAGGGGGGGGCTACACGTTCGGACCCCTTATCCCCCCACCCCCACTCCACGGCATACCCAGGCATGGCAAGAGGGAGGCTGACCCGGGCCCAAAACCCTCACTCGGAGGTTATGATTATGGCCTTTTCGACCTATGGTTTTGCTCTTCCCCGCCCTTTTGGCCATGGTATTACGGGACCTTTGATACGGTTTTTTATGGATTTTAACAGATCAGTTGATGGAGCATTGGGTTATATAACGTGTCCAGTTTTAAATAGGAAATAAAGGCATACGTTTATTTCTTTTGCTTTTGGTTTAAGGGCCATACTTCTTAAAAAAATTTAAGATGGAGTTTCCTCACAACCTTAGAGACCGCCTTTGCCCGTTTTTTTTTTTAAAATAAAAGGAGGGGAAAAAGATTTATATATATGTCATAAAAAACATATACCGCGTACCATTCCATATGATAATATGTGTGTGTGGTGTCTCTGTGGTGTGTGTGCACACACATATATTATATATTTTATATATATTATATAATATAATATAATTTAATATATATATATATAAAATGCAATATGTATAATTATACATACAATACATGCACATACATAAACAACCACACACGCACACACACACCCACAACACACACACACACACACCCCCAAACACACACACACACATACATACCCCAACACACAACGAAATTAATATATATATTTTATATTAATATATATATATATATATATATATTATATATATAATAATTATAAAAATATTTATATATATGTATATATAATATATATTATTAAAATTATAATAAATATATAATTATATATATATATAAAAATTATATGTACGATATCATATATTTAATATATATATCCCCGTATAAAAGAATTACATTGTATACAACACACGCCCCAATCACACCCAAAACCCCACACAAACATATACATACATATATTTAATATATAATATAAAATAATATATATAATATATATATATATATTATATTTTGTGTGTGTTTTTTGTGTGTGTGTGTGTGTGTGTGTTGTGTGTGTGTGTTTTTTTTGAACGCGTGTGTGTGTGTGCGCAATTGTATGTATATTTTCGCCAACTTTCACAACTAAATATCAGTTAGAAATTTTCCTTGCACAACTAAATATATCACATATATATGCCACACACACACACACACCACACACACACACACACACCCAATATATATATTAATATATTATATAATATATATATATATAATATATACATATATTTAAAAAAAAATATAATTTATATTATATAATATATATATATATTATATATATATATTATATTAATATAAATTATTAAATTTAATTTTTATATTAATATTATTTTTAAAATTTTATAAAAAATTATTTTTAAAATTATACATATACATACATATTTAAAATATATTATATATTATTATATATATAATATTTTATTATAATATATTACTACACAACAGAAAATATAAAACATCACACATATACATATTTACATATGCACGCATGTATATGTGTATGGATACATTTATATCTCTCTCTCCTCTCTCTTTAAAATTTAATAAATCCATATATGTCGCTGTAGGCATTTTTTATTTAGTATAGACATCATCTATATCGTTTCTATACTATTGTATATTTTTGTATATTAAATTTATATATAATATATATATATTATATATAAATATAATATATATATAAAAATATATGCATTTATCTAGTATATACTCATCTCTTTTTAAATCTACATGTTTAGTATCTTTATTCAAAATAAAAAAGGGGCAGTGAGGGGGCAGGTTGCCCTGTAGGGATAAGAATGTTTTAAGGATCAGACGATATGCGTGTTGTTGTATTGCAGCCAATACTGAAAATCAAATTTTAAATAGTAATGTCCTATAGATATAAGAAAAGATACATTATTATTTTTAAATTAATTTTTAAAATTATTTGTATCGAATATCTTCAGGGCGGAGTATTTTTAAATTAGTATATCATTATTAGCTGTAAAAGAGAGTGGAACGTGAATTTGGGTAAAATTTTTCGTTATTTTTTTAAAAATATATACTATTTTTTTTTTAAGAAAAGACATTTTTCAAATTGAAAGACAAAAATGTATTCTGAAATTGTATTATCTTCATATTTTTTTTTTATTATCAATTTGTCATTTTAGTCGGCGTTATTCATTATATGTTGCTTTCAAGTAGTTCATGTTTCGCATCTGCTTAACATGGTACTTTGTTAATGGAATATAGCTTTGCATGTCTTCGTAACTGACGGCAAAAAATTTTAATAATATTATAGCAAAAAGGTAGCAATAGCCATTCCCAAAAATGGACGGTACGGCCTAAAATTTTTGGGGTAGGTAAGGCCATATCTAAAACCCCCCCAATGTGGGGATCTATTTGGGGCCTCTGCTGGCCCTCAGCCCCCTCTTCCCGATACCGTGTGGATGGGGGGGTGGGGTGTCCGTATGGGAAGCCAAAACCTTCATAATGACCTCTGTAGCAAGGCGGTTCAGCTTGGGTTTGGTTTCAAATTTTAGCTACTGTTACATCCCATGGCTTTCAGGGACACCTAGCCATTCCGTAAAACCCAGGCCTTCAGGGACCCGAGCCATTCCCTGTACAAAAACCAGGGCCCTTTAAAGGGACATCGTACCCATACCCCTAAACCGGTAGGAGAACGTAGTATCTGGCTATCCAAAATAGGTTTTTTTTTCCCTTCGTTTTCATGCCACGGCAGGAAAACAGAAATAAACCCTGGAAAAAGAGGGTACATCTTTTCTGGTAAAAAAAAAAATCAATAATATAAGGAATTTATATAAAGCCCTTTATATGGGGACCTTGTTCACAATGCCATGGGGGAAAAATCCGGGAAAAAGCATATCTTAACATAAAAAAATATAATCAAAAACTTCCCGTGACAAGAATAAAAAATCCCCGTTGACTAATTCATTACGTTTAAAAATTACCAAAAAGTTCAACTTTATAGGTTGTTATTATCATAGACAAATGGACGAAAAAGACTAAGATCTATAACGTGCAAGTGTATGGTGTGGTGGTGTGTTGTGTGTTGTGTGTGGGGGTGCGTGTGTGTGTTGTGTGCTTATGTGCGAGTGCGTGTGTGGCGCGCGCGCGCGCGCGGGTGTTTGTTGTGTGGGTTTTGTGGTGTGTTTTTGTTGTGTTGTGTGTGTGTTGTGTGTGCGTGGTGCGTGCGGGCGTGCGAGTGGTGGTGTGTGGTGTGTGGGTTTGTGTGTGTGTGTGTGGTGTGCGCATTTGAACCTTTTGGATTAAATTTTAAAATTTAGATTATCATTAGTAAACGCACCGCTTCTATTTGGGGAGGCGGAAATGAATTATGGGGCAACGGGGTTTGAGGCGTCATTTTTTTCATTAATGTTTCGTAGTCTTACTTTGTATGTAAAATACTATGATTTTTGAAAAAGACACGTCGATTAAATTCATTTCTTTTTGAAAGGTTTTTATTTCCCCTTTTATACCTTTTTTGCTTAATTTAAAATCAAACAAATGATTTGATAAGCAAATGTATGTAATAAAAATGCGTTTTAAGGATATAAATTTAAACCCCTGTCTTATGTATAGGAATATATGCATAAACTCTTACCCATTTATAAACGTATATTTACCCCCATATTTTTGGATTTCAATTCGGTTCTTTTTAAAGAATTTCTTTGTTTTCGTTTTGCAGCATATGTATGCACACAACACAAACACACACACACAACACCCCAACACAACCACACCACACACACACACACACACACACAACACTTTTGAGGTTATTTCTTTTTTATATGATTTTTGGGCCACTTTCAAAAACAGTGTTTCTAAAACCAAATAAACACTCATGTGCTCAAAACCCAAAGAACTCACCAGAAAATAAAAGTAACTTATCATCCTGTAGTTTTTATTTTGAAAACCCTTTTGGAAAGCCAAATAAAGCCTATGGGACCCAAGATTCCTTAATTTTCTTTAACAGCTAGTGATAATTTTATTCTTCCACTTCAGACGCCATTGCCTATCAGGAATTTTTGTGGCGAAAGGGTTTTGGATGAGAAGGAAGAATGGAAAAGACTGATAGACCCTCTAACTTTAACCCACACACCCGTTTTTTAGTTTAAAAGATTAAACCTCGATCTAATAATTCTTTAAAACGATAAAGGATATTGTCTCAAAAAATAATATGTACAATTTGTTTTTGTCTGTGGGCGGGGTATCTCTCTTATATGCACCATATATGTAGACATGAAAACTTATACCATGTCTACTAAAAAGTGCATGTCTATACTCATATACACAAACAAACAAATGCGGATATTCTTTGGGAATGTATTTATATTACGTATATTATATGTTTTTATGAATGTACAAACCCTTTTCTTATCTATTACATTTTATATTTATATTCAAAAGATTTACACTGAATTGTGTTTTTAAGTTGTATGTACAGAATCAATACCTACTTTTTAAAACTGTCTGAACAGATAATATCCACCTTTTTGTTAATTAACACATCAATATTAAAGATTTCTTTTTGAAAAGAGTTAAAAGCTTTTTTAAAAGTAATATTCCGCTCAAAACGAATTAGGGTTTTTTAACGGTCCCGTGAATGCTTCTGAATTTAAATTTCCATACATATTCTCCCCTTCATCCCATCCTTCGAGGGGGCGGTTTGCGTGTCGCATGTACAGTAAACTATAGAACATTATACGTTTGCTTATTAAAAAGGCATTTCAAAAGGGGCCTTAAAACCCCAATATAAACAATTTTACTGTATCCAAAAAAACCCACTGAAGAAACTACAGCATACCGCCCTTAGGCATATCATTACCAGGATGAAGCAATACTACCCAGAGGAACATGCGGGAAATGGAGTCGAGGCCCACTCGATTGTGAATGAAAAATGGGTTATGGTTATAGCCATGCACCCTGGAGGCCTCGTACATGTCGCTCTATAACAAATGTGAAATTAAAACCCCGGGCCGGCTCTGTTTTAGACAGAGAGAAGTTATGGCCTTCCAAATGGCAACTGGATCTTAGGGGGTCGGGAATGCTTTTGGGGCCGTCTCACAATATTGTAATTGTCTATTTTATTTTTTAAATTTTTCGTTCATGATTTATGTATTACGTTTTATTTGAAAGGCAAACCCCCTTCAGACCGGGAACAACAGATAGGAATCAACTGTGTTCCCTAAAAATAAAGAGCTTAACGAGGGAATTTTTATTTTAACGAGCTGACTGAGACTAGTTTTTTCAGGGGTTTGAAAATATTTATTAGTGAATGTTCGGTAACACAGACTAAAGCTAGAAAAACCCTTTTTATCTATCAAAACTGGGTTTTCCCATATTCTCGTCCGTAATCTAAAAAAAATTAACGAGATGCCCTATTCTTGGGTTTAAAAAAAATTTCATAAAGCTCTAAATTTTAATCTGAAATTATCAAAAATAAAGGGAAAAAAGTCAAGTCTAAGATGAGATTTCAGTTAGAAAACGCTCAAAGAAAATATACCTGATAATTTCATTATTTATGTTCATCGAGAAAAAGCATTAATTTTTTTGTTATTTTTTCTCTCACTTTTGTAAACTGTTTAAACTTTTAAAATTTACCAATTTGTATTCTTTTTTTTTTTTTCAGCTGTCGTTTTTTTTTAAAATTAAAATTTTTTTTTTAAATTATAATCATTGTTGTTAAAAAGGGAAGACATATCTTACTTTTTCTTTCCGGTAATGAAAATTTTTATTTTTGTTTTTTCTTTTATTTCCCATGGGGGAGGTTCTCCACGTGATTTCATTGTTGTTAATAACGTGGCATTCATTATTCATGGATTTTAAAAAAAGAAATAGTCATTGCGCGCTTTATTTTTTTTTTTTCGATATTGTGTATATGCGGGAAAAAAATTACCCATAGTATCCCTAGCCAAAAGCTGTAAAGGGCCCTAGCCAAATGGGCGGTAAAAACCAAAACCATTTGGGGCGGTAAGACCATTCCAAACCCCGTAGTGAGGTCGGTTCGGGTTCGCCCCCCTTTGCCGATGCCTGGTGTGGACGTAGGGGTGGGGGTGTGGGGCATACAGGTGACTTACGGGAACCTAGCCTCCGTAATAATTGGTTCGGCTTCGGGATTGGCTTTACGTTTAGTACAGCGTGTACATGCTCAGACCTCCAGGGAGCCATAGCCATAAACAAAGCCGATAAGGGTAGCCGTAAAGTCCAGCATATCCGTAATAGGTTTTAGCTTCCCTTTTTGCTCTGCTACCACTGCGGCAGGGGCCAAAAGAACTAGAACCTGGAAAAAGAAAACTTCGTTCACGACGCATGCACTTATCACACTCCATACTCACTCTCGTGAATGTGGGTATGTATATAGGCCTTCACACATTTTAGGGCTGAACACTTTCCTGATATTCATTAGCAGTAGCTAAATTATTAAGGTTCCCTTACAAATTACTGTTTTTTGTTTTTGCAATCTCCGTTGCTTTCCCGGGACTGTTTAAATTTTATTCCTATTTTGTATTTCCCCTGAAAGGGTTATTATTTTCATTATCATTTTTTTTAAAGAACTTTAATCTCACCCACTTTTGTTTAACAATCCGCGGGGCCCAGTTTGTACCAGGTGCCTTCAAGTAAAAAATAACTATGCTATTTTAGACCAATAAAAACCAAAAGCTCTCTGCTTACCATAAATTTATGGGGAAGCCTAAGGGGTGGAGTGGGAAGTAAAAACGGAAGACTTATATACCATATGACTCCACCCACACAGTTTGTTTTCGCTTCCGTTTGCATGGAAAGACATAAGGGCGAGGTGTAATCTTCATGACTCAAATGAAATGCCCCTTTTTTATTCTTCATAGGATAAAAATAAAATTATCCAAAATACGCAAATGCCAAACTAGGGTTTATATTTGTATATACCATACAGCGCACACACACACACACACACACACACACAAACACACACCACACACACTACATACATATACAAACGCGCTTAATTGACATGCATAATTAATTAAAATGTATGCACTATATATCTACAAAAGTACAAAAACATTGACATATGTGATTTTGTATATGTGTTACCCATATATATATATATATATTAAATATATATTTATAAAATATATATATTTTATATAATAATATTATTTAAGTAGAATAACATATTAGCACACACAAAACAGACACACACACACACGAACGCGCGCCGGGGGGGGCATTATATATGTAATATATATATACAACACATCAATATTTGTATATGAAAATCTATGTATTAAAATGCTTTACATAAAAAAATTTTTGCTCTCACTTTCTGTATTTTTTTGTCCTGATATAGGGACCCCTTTTTTATTATTATCATATCTATATATAATATCCATTTTTTTTTACAGAACACATATCTATATAGATACATATCGATATATATTATTTTAAATATATAATTATATATATATATATAATAATATATGTATATATACACATATTACTATGAATATATATACACACTTATGGATTTAATAAACACATCCTGTATATGAGTGTTATAGATTGATACAAATATATATATATATATTTTTTGTATATGATAATTTATATATAATTATATTTATATATATATAAATTTTGAATAGTAATATATATATTTATATATATTATATTTTTATATATTTTTATTTTTTATTTATATATATTATATTTTAATTTATTTTACTATATATTATAATATATATATATATATATATTATGTACAAAACATTAAACCCATATCAGAGTTGTATTATAAATTCCCCTACAGTGTGTATATATATATACATATGTATATATGTGTATATATACATATATATTATATATATATATATAATATATATATATATATATGATAATATATAAACACAGGTACATAGTATACAGGACACAAACATACAGAAAGTGAGAGCATAAATATTTTTATGTATAAGCATGTTAATACATAGATGTTCATATACAAATATTGATGTGTGTATATATATATATACCATATATATATGCGCGCGCGCGCGCGTTCGTGTGTGTGTGTGTCTGTTTGTGTGTGTGCTAATATGTATATTCATACATATATATATATATATATATATATATATATATATATATATATATATATATATATATATATATATATATATATAGAGGACACATATACAAAATTCACATATGTCAATGTTTTTGTACTTTTGTAGATATATAGTGCAAAACATATTAATATAATTATGCATGTCAATGTAAGCGCGTTTGTATATGTATGTATGTGTGTGTGTGTGTGTGTGTGTGTGTGTGTGTGTGTGTGTGTGTGTGTGCGCATGTATGGCTTATATACATATATATCATACATAGTTTGGCATTTGCGTATTTTGGATAACTTTATGTTTATCCTATGAAGAATAAATAAGGCATTATCATTTGAGTCATGAAGATTACACCTCGCCTCTATGTCTTTCCATGCAAACGGAAGCGTGAACACAACTGATGTGGGTGGAGTCATATGGTATATAAGTCGTGTCCGTCTTTACTTCGCCACTCCACTCCCTTAGGCTTCCACCATGAAGTTACTGGTAAGCAGAGAGCATTTGGTTTATTGGTCATGAAATCAGCACTAGTTATTCTTTACATATGAAGGCACCTGGTACCAAACTGGGCACCGCGGATTGTTGAAAAAGTGGCGTGAGATTAAAGTTCTTCCTGAACAAAAATGTTTAATAATGATAATAACCCTTCACCGGAAATACATATAGATAGGAATATGAATTACAGTGCAGGGAAAGAAAACGGAGATTGCTAAAACAAAAAACAGTATTTGTAAGGGAACCTTAATGACATTAGCTACTGTGATAATGAAAAATGCAGGTAAGTGTTCATGCCCTAAAATGTGTGAAGGCCTATATACATACCCACATTCACGAGAGTGAGTATGGATGTGTGATAAGTGCATGCAGTCGTGAACGTAAGTTACTTCTTTTTCCAGGTTCTAGTTCTGTTGGCTGCCGCAGTGGTAGCAGAGCAGAAAAGGGAAGCTGAACCTCATTACGGATATGCTGGACATTACGGCTACCCTTATCGTGCTTATGCTTATGGCAAATGGCTCCCTGGAGGTCATGAGCATGTACACGCTGTAGCAAAACGTGAAGCCAACCCCGAAGCCGAACCACATTATTACGGAGGCTACGGTTACCCCGTACAGTCACCTGTATGTCCCCACGCCCCTCCTACGTCCACACCCATGGCATGGGGGGCAAGAGGGAGGCTGAAGCCGAACCAGAGCCTCACTACGGAGGTTATGGATTTTGGTCTTTACCGACCCTATGGTTTTGGTCTCTACCGCCCATTTGGCTACGGCCTTTACAGACCTTTTTGGGGCTATGGATACTATGGGTGAATTATTTCCGTCATATACACAATATCGAAAAGAAAAAATAAAGACGCGCAATGACTATGTTCTTATTTTCAAATCCATGAATAATGAATGCCACGTTATTAACAACAATGAAATACACGTGGAGAACCTACCCATAGGCAAATATAAAGAATCCTAAACTAAAATAGAAATTTCATTACCGGAAAGACAAAGTAAAGATATGTCTTGCCTTTTAACAACAATGAGTTCATAATTAAAATAAGTATTTTAATTTTTAAAAAACGACAGCTGAAAAAAAAATAAGAATAAAAAATTGGTACAATTTTAAAAGCTTAAATCTAGTTTACTAAAAGTGAGAGAAGAAGTAACAAAGAATAATAGCTTATTCTCGATAGAACATAAATAAGTGTAAATTATCAGGTATATATTCATGTGAGCGTGTTTCTAACTGAAATCTCATCTTAGACTTGACTATTTTTCCCTCTATTCTTGATAATTTCAGATTATAATTAGAGCATTAGTGAAATTCTATTTAATGCAAGAATACGTGCATCTCGTTAATTAATTTTAGATTACGGACGAGAATATAGTGATAACCAGATTTGATAGATAGAAAGGTTCTAGCTTTATGTCTGTGTTACCTGAACATTCACTAATAACATATTTTCAAATCCCTGATAAACCTAGTCTCAGTTCAGCTCGTTAATCAAAATTCACCTCGTTAAGCTCTTTATTGTTAGGGAACACAGTTGATTCCTATCTGTTGTTCCGGTCTGAAGGTGGTTAGCCATTCGTAATAAAACGTAATATCTAAATCTAAACGAGAAAGTTAATGAATAGAATAGAACAATCTAGCAATATTGTGAGACGGCACCAACGCATTTGCCGACGCCTAAGATCCAGGTTGCCATTTGGAAGGCCATAACTTCCCCTGCTGTCTATAACAGAGCTCGGCGTCGTTTTAACTTCACATTTGCTTATAGAGCGTACATGTACGAGGCCTCCAGGGTCGTCATGGCTATAACCATAATCCATGTTTGTCATTCACAATCGCAGTGGGCCTCGACTCCACTTTCCGCACTGTTCCTCTGGGTAGTATTGCTTCATCCTGGTAATGTATATGCACTAAGGGCGGTCATGCTGTAGTTTCTTCAGTCGGTTTTTTGATACAGTAAAATTGTTTATATTGAGGGTTTTAAGGTCCCATTTGAAATGCCTTTAATAAGCAAACGTATAATGTTCATATAGATTACTGTACATGGCGACACGCATAACCGTTCACCTCGAAGGATGGAGATGAAGGGAGAATATGTATGGCAAATTTAAATTCAGAAGCATTCACGGGACACGTTTAAAAGTCCGTAATATCGTTTTGAGCGGAATATTACATTATTGAAAAAGACTTTTAACTCTTTTCACAAGAAATCATTAATATTGATGTGATTAGATTAACATAAAAGGTGGATATTATCTGTTCAGACACGTGGTTAAAAGTAGGTATTGATTCTGTACATACATACATTATAAACACAATTCAGTGTATAATCATATGAATATAAATATAAACATGTAAATAGATAGAGAGATAGGTTTGTACATTCATAATAACATATAATATACAGTATATATAGACATACATATACCCAAAGAACTATCCGCATATATGTTTGTTTGTGTATATAGATGTATAGACATGCACATTTTATATGTAGACATGTGTATAAGTATTCATGTCTACATATATGTGTGCATATATAGAGAGATACTCCCGACCACAGACACAAACAAATATGTACATATTATTTGTTGAGACAATATCCATGTTATCGTGATAAAGAATTATTAGATCAGAGGTTAATCTCTTAACTTAAGAAACAGGTGTAGTAGGTGAAGTTAGATGGTCTATCAGTCATTTCCATTCTTCCTTCGTCACTCCACAACCTTCGCC
>NC_051391.1:52493778-52503778 GCF_015228065.2 Penaeus monodon
CAGAATTGATTGAAGAGAGAGAGAGAGAGAGAGAGAGAGAGAGAGAGGAGGAGAGAGAGAGAGAGAGAGGAGAGAGGAGAGAGAGAGAGAAGAAGAGGTTTCAAAATGGCGGCATTTTTCACAAAACCTCAAAAACTAACAAATAAAATGGTAATAGAAAACTTCTTGAATGAAAACTCAATGTAAATCTAAAATTAAATATTTGAACTCGTCTTAACTTTCGCGGGTCTCTTGCATGTGCATATGCGCTTTTGTGCAATATTTATTTAAAACCCAACACCTTTTATGAGAATGCGACATGCTGCTTGTTGATGCTTCTGGCATTTTCTCTTAAAGAATGCGATATACCTGTAGCAGAGTGCAACAATCCCCGCAGAGATCAGTAGCCACGCATCCTCTTTCGGTTATTGTACCGCCCACTCGAAGTACGTGCTGCTTTTAGGGGAATGTTGTCAATGCATTTTCCCTTAAGTATGAACCTCCTTCGGGTGAGTTTTACGTTATGTTGGATAAAAAAAAAACGCATTTTTTTACAAAGAATTTGTAATCCCCGAGGTATCTCTAACGGAGTGACAGTTACCTTTGCTTACGTCTCAATATTACGGAACAATTTTGAAATTCCTTTTTTCCAGCAATATATATATATATTTCACTAAACATTCGCTAACATTAAGAATGAGTCAGTCTTACTTCTTTTTCACAGAAAACTGTTGCCTAAAGCTGTTGACATGGCATTATTCTGCAATATGATATACACGAGCCTACGGCTTTAAACACCTGTTATGGAACGCGACTTGAAGAGAAGACGTATTAGAAAGGCAGTGAATATTCTGAGGGGGTGTTTGATCGGGATAGGTATTATTTGCGTTTCCTTTCCGCTTTCTATTGAGGTAAATTGAATTAATTTGGGTAAGTCATTTATGTATGGGTATTAGAACTTTTTTTTCCAAAAGCCATTCTGAAACTATTTTCCGCTTTGCTTAAAAGAGATGCCTTAAGCAAGGAAAATGTTCGGTCTGGTACTGTAAAGGTTAATTATTTTATACAAATTACTTTTATTTCTGAAACGAGATACTTCTCTGCATGGATTTAATTTTAATATTCTTTAGTCATACGGATTTACAAAGGAGTATGACGCTCCAGATGACACCAATTTTTTAAGTCTACTATAAAGTTTCAAATGGTTTAACTATTTGCCTTCCCTGTACGATTGAAAATTCAGAAGATTTGCTTTTCCCCACCCTTTTTTGAAGGGTCCACACTCGTTTGTTTAAGCTTATATCTGTTTCTAAATCCGTCATGCTTTTTCTATTACCTTTTGGGCTCTGGTAAAAATATTTTGCATTTCGTTGAAAAAGATACGGGCGAAGGTTTGATTCTTTCCCTTTTTTTCTAGTGGATGTGGAAAAAAACAGATTTTTTTAAATTTTGTGTTAACTAGTTGAGTTGGTTTGGTAATGCTTTTTTTCGAGGGGGTTTATTTTTTCCCATTTTTTTCATTTCCCAAAATGTTTTTTTATCTTTTTATATATATCTCCTTTTTTATTTTTTTTTTTTTAGAGATATATACCAAAGGATTTTATTTGATTTGCATTCCTTTTTAGAAGATTCTTTGCAGCAAATGAAACAAACCCAGTTAAGGACGTTGTTTTTTTGGGAAAGCAGGTCTTCTTCACAAATCCTTTTTTACCTATATTTTGGTATCCGTAACTTGATGTGATTCTGACTTATATTTTAAAGCTTATATATCTGTCGGGTGACGCAATTTTATTTTTGTCCATAGTTAATTATGACAAATTAAAAAAAAATTAGTTTATCCTTTAAACCCCAAGTTTTTTTTTTTTTGGGTTAACAAGGGGAAAGGAAAATCTAAATTACGAAATTTATTTGATTAACACGGGGCATAATGGCGAGTTTAAAATAAAGGCCGATTCTAATACTTCATTACAGCAAACACACAACACACAAAAAAAAAACAAAAAATAGAAAATATTTTTTAAGTAAAAAAGAGGAAAAACAGTTTTTAGATTTTGAAGGATAAAGACCAAGAAAAAAGGGTGAGGAAATTATGTCCCAACTCCTTCAGTTAAAAAAAAGAAACAAAAAGGAAAATTTTTTTGGGGAATCTTAATATTTTTAAAAAAGATCCCCATTTCATCGGGAAAGTAGAAAAAGGAAGAAAAAGAAAACTTTTTATTTTTCTTTTCATTTGTTAAAATTCAACCCCGTTGTATCTTTAAAAACAGTTAAGAAAAAAAGACAAAAATAAACCACGTTTTTTATTTTTCTTTTGTGGGGGAAAACAAAAGGGGGTAAAAGCAAATTTAGGATCGTGGGCCATAAAAATGGGGTTAGGGTCGCCCCCCTCTTTTGCCGTTTCGTGGGGTGGATTAAAAGGGGTTTGTCCTATGGTATCCGTAGGTTCATAATATCCATTATGGGTTCGGGCTCGGTTTAGTTCCGTTTAGCTATGGCTGTGAACTTTGCACCGGCCTCCCGGATGTCGTAGCCATTGCCATTAGCGGAAAGGAATGCTGTAATATCCACCAAAACATAAGGGGGAGCGTCCCCTTCTGTTTGCGTTACAGCGACACCCAAACCCGAACTAGAAACCTGGGGGAAGAATTAGGCAGTTAATTTACTAAAAAAATCTGGGTAAACAGTGAAAACAATTTTGTATTTAGAAATAATAAAAGAGCAGTCCTCAATGTAACTGAATTTCAAAATCAGGAAACAAGTTGCCCTCATCTTCCCACGAACTTCATGATGGAGTGGTGACGGAAAGGACGGATGAAACTTATATGCTCGATCTTCTATCCCCTCCCACAATGGCAAATAAGATAAGAGTAAATGGGCCTTCGTGGAGTACAGAAAAAATCGTACGAGAATATAAATGCTACTTTATTTTTGTTTAATCAGGAAAAAAGTCATTTTAACATTTCCATACATGGGGTTTAAATTTATGTTTAAATTTTTCTTTCTATTTGGTTAATATTACTACATGCACAAATTAATATATATATATAATATAGATATTTTAATAAATATAATATTATATATATTATATATATATATAATTAATTATATATATAATATATATATATATATAGATTATAAATAAGATATTTTTATTTTTATATATATGATATATATAAAATATATAAAAAAAACAAAACAAAAAAAAATAATATATTATAATTATATAATATATATTATATATATATAATATATATATTTATGTATAATTTATATAATATACTTATATATATTTATATATATAATATATACAAATATAATAAAAAACAAAACAAAAAACAATATATATTATATAAAATATATATATATATATATATATATATATATTTATTATTTAGAATTATGTTGGGTCCCGGTAAACAAGCAAAGGGAGTAAAATTATTTTTATGGTATATTATCATTTTAAAAAAAATTCTTTATTATTATTTTTATTATTTAATATAAATTAAAAAAAATAAAATTATAGGGGGTAATTGGAAATTTATACAATTAGGAAAGGATGGAAGGAGGGAGGGAGGGAACCAGAAAAACGGAAGGAGAAGGGCTTTATCACCTTATTTTTTCCACCCCATTGCATGTTATTACAACCTTATAATTTAAATATAAAATATATATAGTTGTATAATATATATTTGAAAAGAATAAATATCATATTTCCTTTTTGCATATTGGCTATTAAGGGGAAAACCTTCTTAAAAAAACATATTTAAACCTTAATTTGGTTTTTTTTTTCTAAAATGAAAAAGAGGAAAAATTATTTATATAAAGATAATAAATTTTATAAATTATATATATTTAATATATGTTTTGTGTTTTTGTAATGTAAAATATATTATATAATATATAATATATATATATATATATATATATATATATATATATATATAAATATGCAATATGTATAATATATACATACACATACATGCACATACATACATACACACCACACACGCACACACACACACACACACACACACACACACACACACACACACACACACACACACACACACAACAACACACACACACAACACAGCGCATATATATATATTATAATATATATATACTATATATATATATATATATATATATATATATATACACATACCTGTATGTATACATAAATACACATATATCTATTGAGTATAGAGTCATAGATATATAAAGTATGATATGATATTAAATATATCTATCTATATATATAATCATAATTATTAAATATATATATGATATATATATTCTATATATAGTATATATAATATTATATATTTATATATATATATATATATATATATATATATATATATTATATAATGTACGTATATCATATACTTGAATATATATATACCGTATGAAAGAATATATATATGTACACACACACACTCACAGCCACACACACACACACACCCATATACATATACATCACAGCCATACACACATACACACTAATCATATCTATATATATATATATATATATATATATATATATATATATATATATGTGTGTTGTGTGTGTGTGTGTGTGTGGGGTGTTGTGTGTGTGTGTGTGTGTGTGTGTGTGTTTGAACGCGTGTGTGTGTGTGCGCAATTGTATGTATATTTTCGCCAACTTTCACATACTGAATATTCAGTATAGAAATTTCCTTGCACAACTCATATATACACATATATATGCACACACACACACACACACAAACACACACACACACAACACACAACTATATAATAATACATCTACAATATATATAATCATATAAACTATATATACATATATAGAGTAGATATATCTATAAATCAACTATATATACACTATACATATGATATAATATACTATAATAATATAATATCTATATATATATAATATGTAAGTATATATATATATATATAATATGATATCATATATATATATACATATCATACATATATGTATATATATACACATATACATACACAGACAGATATATATACACACCCCCACACATATACATATTTACATATGCACGCATGTATATGTGTAGGCATACATGTATATTTCTCTCTGCCTCTCTCTTTCTAAATATTTATATAAATCCACTATATGTCTGCATGTATGCATATTTATTTATGTATATGTATATCAGTCTATATCTGTTTCTATACATGTGTGTATATATATATATATATATATATATATATATATATATATATATATATATATATATATATATGCATTTATACATATGTATATCTTTCTATCTCTCTATATCTACATGTTTATGTATCTTTATTCAGAAGTAGGAACAAGGGCCAGTGAGTGGCAGGATTGCCCTGTATGGATAAGAATGTGTGTACGGATGCAGACTGATATGCGTGTTGTATGTATTGCAGCCAATGACTGAAGAATCAAAATGTTTGAATAGTAATGTCCTATATGATATAAGACAAGATACATTATTATATTTATAATTAATGCTATAATTATTTCGTATCGAATATCTTCATGGCAGGAGTATTATTAATTAGTATATCATTATTAGCTGTAGCAAGAGAGTGGAACGTGAAGTTGGTCAAAGTTTTCGTTATTCTATGTAATATATATCTATTTATTTTTCACAGAAAATGACACTTTTCATTATTCAAAGACATAAAAATGTATTCATGCAATTAGCATTATCTGCATATTTTTTTTTCAGTTATCAATTTGTCATTTTAGTCGGCGTTATTCATTATATGTTGCTTTCAAGTAGTTCATGTTTCGCATCTGCTTAACATGGTACTTGCGAATATAGGCAATGCATGTCTTCGTAACATGACGACATTAATTTATAAATAGTATTCATAGCAAAAAGGTATGCAATAGCCATTGCCAAATGGACGGTACGGCCTAAAATTATTGGGTAGGTAAAGGCCATAGCTATAACCCCCAATGTGAGGATCTACTTGGGCGTCTGCTTCGGCCTCAGCCTCCCTCTTGCCGATACCGTGTGGAGTGTGGGGGCATGCGGGTGTCCGTCCGTATGGGAAGCCATAACCTTCATAATGACCTCTGTAGCAAGGCGGTTCAGCTTCGGGTTTGGCTTCAAGTTTAGCTACAGTGTGTACATACCCATGGCCTTCAGGGACACCGTAGCCATATCCCTGTACATAACCATGGCCTTCAGGGACACTGTAGCCATATCCCTGTACATAACCATGGCCTTAAGGGACATCATAGCCATATCCCTAAACACGGTAGGAGAAACAGTAGTATCTGGCATATCCATAATGAGGTTCTTTTCTTCCTTCTGCTTTCATGCCACGGCAGGCAACAGAAATATAACCTGGAAAAAGATGGTACATTCTGGTGAAAAAAAAAAAATCATTAATATCAAGGATATGTTATATAAAGACCTTATATCGGGACCTTGTTCATCAATACGCCATGGTGGTAAAATCACTGGAAAGCAATATCTTAACATCAGAAATATAATCAGAAACTTCCCAGTGATCAGAGAACTAATAAATCCACCGTTCACTAATTCAGTACGTTTATAAATTACCTAAAGTTCAACATTATAGGTTGTTATATATCCATAGACAAATGGACGATAAAGACTAAGATCATATACACGTGCAAGTGTATGTGTGTGTGTGTGTGTGTGTGTGTGTGTGTGTGTGTGTGTGTGTGTGTGTGTGTGTGTGTGTGTGTGTGTGTGTGTGTGTGTGCGTGCGTGCGTGCGTGCGTGCGTGCGTGCGTGTGTGTGTGTGTGTGCTGCATTTGAATCCTTTGGATTAAATCTTAAATTAGATTCCATACATTAGTAAGATCGCACCGCATTCTCATATTGGGAGGCGGTAATGTCAATTATGCAGGCAACGAGGTTGTAGGCGTCATATTTTTCATTAATGTTTCGTAGTCTTACTTATGTATGTAAATTTACTATGATTTTTTAAAAGAGACACGTCGATTAAATTCATAACTTTGTGAAGGTTTTCATTTCCCATTCATACCTTTTCTGCATTATATAATAGTCAAACAAGTGATTTGATAAGCAAGTGATATGCAGATAATATGCAGTTATAAGGATATAAATTCACACATGTCTTTATGTATAGGATATATGCATACAACTCTATACCCATGTTATAGAACTGTATATTACGGTTTATGAGTATTTCATTCGGTTTTTTAAAAGTTGTTCTTTGTTTCGTTTGCGATATGTATGCCCACACAGCACACACACCAACAGCACACACAATCCACAAACTTAAATTAGGATTCTTTCATATGAGTTTGGATTTCAACACATTACTAAACATAAACCGTATTTGGTCAAATCCAAACAGACTCACAGAAGATACTTCTTATAATTTTGTAGTTTATTTGATACTTTAATGATTTTAAAGAGGACACCGATTTAATTTTCATAACTTAGTGAATTTTTCTTTTCCCATTCAGACCCTTCTTTTCGGGGCATTGTAGTAAAGGCAAACAATGAATCTGATAGAGCAAGTGATTGCACTACTACACCGTTATAAGGTTAAATTCACCTCTGTCTAATAATTCTTTATCCCGATAAACTGTATATTGTCCAACAATTATATATGTAATATTGTTTCTTTTGTAAGGAAGTTCTTTATTATTTTGCAGCACATATATGTAGACATGAACACACACATGCTACATATAAAAACAGCATACACTACATACACAACACAAACACAACGGCACATTGGGGAAGATGTTATTTCTTTTTTCTTTATGAGTTTTTCTACTTTTCACACGTTTATAAAACTAAACTAAACACGTCATGTGCTTATAATGTATGTATGTACAGAATCAAAACCTACTTTTAACCACGTGTCTGAACAGATAATATCCACCTTTTATGGTAATCTAATCACATCAATATTAATGATTTCTTGTGAAAAGAGTTAAAAGTCTTTTTCAATAATGTAATATTCCGATCAAAACGATATTACGGACTTTTAACGTGTCCCGTGAATGCTTCTGAATTAATTGCCATACATATTCTCCCTTCATCTCCATCCTTCGAGGTGAACGGTTATGCGTGTCGCCATGTACAGCAATCTATATGAACATTATACGTTTGCTTATTAAAGGCATTTCAAATGGGACCTTAAAACCCTCAATATAAACAATTTTACTGTATCAAAAAATCGACTGAAGAAACTACAGCCCTTAGTGCATATACATTACCAGGATGAAGCAATACTACCCAGAGGAACAGTGCGGAAAGTGGAGTCGAGGCCCACTGCGATTGTGAATGACAACATGGATTATGGTTATAGCCATGACGACCCTGGAGGCCTCGTACATGTACGCTCTATAAGCAAATGTGAAGTTAAAGCCGACGCCGAGCTCTGTTATAGACAGCAGAGAAGTTATGGCCTTCCAAATGGCAACCTGGATCTTAGGCGTCGGCAAATGCGTTGGTGCCGTCTCACAATATTGCTAGATTGTTCTATTCTATTTCATTAACTTTCTCGTTCATGATTTATGATATTACGTTTTATTACGAATGGCTAACCACCTTCAGACCGGAACAACAGATAGGAATCAACTGTGTTCCCTAACAATAAAGAGCTTAACGAAGGTGGATTTTGTTTAACGAGCTGAACTGAGACTAGGTTTATCAGGGATTTGAAAATATGTTATTAGTGAATGTTCAGGTAACACAGACATAAAGCTAGAACCTTTCTATCTATCAGATCTGGTTATCACTATATTCTCGTCCGTAATCTAAAATTAATTAACGAGATGCACGTATTCTTGCATTAAATAGAATTTCACTAATGCTCTAATTATACTCTGAAATTATCAAGAATAGAGGGAAAAGTAGTCAATTCTAAAATGAGATTTCAGTTAGAAACACGCTCACATGAATATATACCTGATAATTTACACTTATTTATGTTCTATCGAGAATAAGCTATTATTCTTTGTTACTTCTTCTCTCACTTTCAGTAAACTAGATTTAAGCTTTAATATTGTACCTAATTTTGTATTCTTATTTTTTTTTCAGCTGTCGTTTTTTAAAAATTAAAATACTTATTTTAATTATGAACTCATTGTTGTTAAAAGGCAAGACATATCTTGACTTTGTCTTTCCGGTAATGAAATTTCTATTTTAGTTTAGGATTCTTTATATTTGCCTATGGGTAGGTTCTCCATGTGTATTTCATTGTTGTTAATAACGTGGCATTCATTATTCATGGATTTGGAAATAAGAACATAGTCATTGCGCGTCTTTATTTTTTCTTTTCGATATTGTGTATATGACGGAAATAATTCACCCATAGTATCCATAACCAAAAGGTCTGTAAAGGCCGTAGCCAAATGGGCGGTAGAGACCAAAACCATAGGGTCGGTAAAGACCATATCCATAACCTCCGTAGTGAGGCTCTGGTTCGGCTTCAGCCTCCCTCTTGCCGATGCCATGGGTGTGGACGTAGGAGTGGGCGTGTGGGACATACAGGTGACTGTACGGGTAACCGTAGCCTCCGTAATAATGTGGTTCGGCTTCGGGATTGGCTTCACGTTTAGCTACAGCGTGTACATGCACATGACCTCCAGGGACGCCATAGCCATAAGCATAAGCACGATAAGGGTAGCCGTAATGTCCAGCATATCCGTAATGAGGTTCAGCTTCCCTTTTCTGCTCTGCTACCACTGCGGCAGCCAACAGAACAAGAACCTGGAAAAAGAAGTAACTTACGTTCACGACTGCATGCACTTATCACACATCCATACTCACTCTCGTGAATGTGGGTATGTATATAGGCCTTCACACATTTTAGGGCATGAACACTTACCTGCATATTCATTAGCACAGTAGCTAATGTCATTAAGGTTCCATTACAAATTACTGTTATTTGTTTTAGCATATCTCCGTTTGCTTCCGTGCACTGTAATTCATATTCCTATCTATATGTATTTCCGGTGAAGGGTTATTATCATTATCATTATCATTTTTGTTCAGGA
>NC_051391.1:52506278-52508331 GCF_015228065.2 Penaeus monodon
TTCAGCTTCCGGATTGGCTTCACGTTTGGCTACAGCGTGTACATGCACATGACCTCCAGGTACACCATAGCCATAAGCATATATGTAAGGGTAAGGGTAGCCGTAGTGTCCAGCATATCCGTAATGAGGTTCTGCTTCCCTCTTCTGCTCTGCCACCACTGCGGCAGCCAACAGAACTAGAACCTGGAGAAAGAAGTAACCTTACGTTCCTGATTGCATGCATTTATCACACACCCATACGCACTCCCATGAATGTGGGTGTGTATATAAGCCTTCAAACATTTTAAGGCATGAACACGTACCTACATATTCATTAATACGGTAACCAGTATCATTTTGGTTCCATTACAAATTACTGTTATTTGTTTTAATCGGTCTTCGTTCGCGTATGTGAACTGTAATTCATCTTCCTATATATATCTCCGGTGAAGGATTATTATTATTAATTATTATTGATTATTATCATTATATATATCTATATATATATATATATATATATATATATATATATATATATATATTGCTAAGAATAATACACACATATGATTCATAAATGTATCATTATGTACCAGCTTCATATTATTATAATTAATAGTAGATATATCTATAAATATACCAAATTATGCTTACCAGTATACTATTGAAATTAGGGTTATAGTAGAAAGTAATGAGACAAATATATACATATAACTCGTCTACAAGTATGATCACGTCCACTTTTGCTTGAACAACATAGAGGCCATTGGTACCAGGACTGCTTCTCTGAAGAATCTAATGCCTTATTGATTCTTCAAGCAAATGCTTCTATACAAGTAAACTTCATGAAAAAAGGCGTGGAAGTAGGCGAAGGAATCTGCTTGCTTGCTTCTGAGATTTAATTTTTGCTTCCCGGCCTTTCACTATGGCCCGGCCCGTGGCGAAGGAAGACGGAACGTTATATACCATCTGACTCCGTCCACAACAGTTGTGTTCACGTCTCCGTTTGCCTGGAACGACATAGAGGCGAGATGTTATGGTAGAGTGATCCTTATGACGCAAGTGATAATGCCTTATTTATTCTTCATAGCATAGACATTCTAATATAAGTGATAACGTTATCCAAAATGCGTGAATAGTATTCAACAGAATAATGCCAAACTGTATGTATGGTATACAGACACAATATTATTTATATATTATACATGCTATACCCGCGCGCGCTTACACAGACATGCATATGCTTATATGTATGCTCCACATATACGTATACAGAACGTACAAAAACATGTGCTTGTTTATGTATATGTCTACACATATATGTATGCACAGATATACACATTTACACACGCAGGCGCACATAAACACACACACACACACACACACACACACACACACATACACACACGTCAATATCTATATATGAATAATCATGTATAAACATGAAAGAAAAATAAAGCGCAATATTTGTATATCTGAGGCTTACCTAGGTACTATGTTTAGTGTATACATATTTATGCACAAAAGTATGTGTTCACACATATTTCTTATATTTTAGCTGTGTGTAGTATATATATAAAAAAAGTATATATATATATATATATTATTATATATATATATTATACATATATATCTATATATATATATATATATATATAAAATACAGACATCATATTTCACACACACACACACACATACATATACATATAAAATAACAACATGATGTACACACATCACACATACATATAATATATATATATATATTATTTATATATATATATATATATATATATATATATATATATATATATATATATATATATATATATATATTAATAATATTAATTTTAACCTCATGTTAAGATTTAATTTTAATATTATCTAATATTGATATTAATATTATATTATATATTATTATATATAAACATATACTATATTGAATAAAAAAAAAAACATAATTCCATAAGAATATATAAATATATATTGTACTTTTAATATTATATTCAATTTTATAATTTTAATATATTTTAATAAAAAATTTTTTCCAATGTTTGAAAATTTCAAACAAAAGCAGAAA
>NC_051391.1:52508431-52517781 GCF_015228065.2 Penaeus monodon
AACAAAAAAAAAAACCAAAAAAACACAAACCAAACCAAAAAAAAAAAAAAAAAAACCCCCACCACACCTACACCCCACACCCCACACAAAAACCCAAAAAACCCACACAAAAAAAATTATATATATATATTTATATAATTAAAATCTAAAACTACATACACACACACACACAACACACCACCCAAATATATATTTATTATATAGATATTTTAACACACACACATATATATTAAAAAAACCACATGATTACATCCTGTATAACAACACCACCCCGCATATTTAATATATTATATATATATATAATATTAATTAAATATATTTTTATGTATTACACATCTATGTACAATATATATTTTTTTTTTAAATATATATATATATATATTAATATATTTTATATATAATATATATATATTATATACACATACATAGATATGCACACACACACACACACACACACACACAAAGTGAGAGAAAAAAGAGAGAGAGAGAAAAAGAGAGATACACATACAAACACAATTGTCCAGTCAAATGGGAACCAAGATTATTTTCACAATATCTTTTCATCTTTTCTTTATAATTATATGAAATGTTATAATCCTGTTTGAATGATAAGTAGATCAGGTGCATCATACCAAGAAAAAAAAAAACATGTTGGCTTGACATAAGATCTTATTTCCCAAAAGGTACTTAATCCTAGATCCGTAGAGGAACATAAAACCATGAAAACAAATGAAAACAGGGCATAGTCCATACTAACAAACCCACATATAACTTAGGGATCGAGAAATATCTGGCGTGAGGGCGAAAAGAGTGGACACACACATGGCATTCTTTCGAAGCACGTCCGTGACACCCACGGCCACGCCTCCGGTTTCCTTGATTGGCAGGAAAAAGGCGAGATGAATAGAATTCCAGGAGGTTTCGTGACAGGAATGCTCGCGAAACCTAAACGTTATTTTCCTATTTCTTCTTATAATTGCTAATAAGTATCATCATCATCAGCAGCAGCAGTAGAAGCAATAATAGCAATGCTAAGACAATAATTATTCTTATTATTGCCGATATTACTATGGCCATCATCAACATTATAACAAGAGGTGAAGGAAAATAAAAAATAATCCAAGGTAGAATTTGAAATCCCATTACGGTATTGATTTCAAAAAGGTCATCCCGGTAATTTTGTTGTCTACTGTTGTCTTGACCTTCGCGTGTTTAGCTGAGATGGACCGTAAATCTGACTCTTTGTCCCCGCTAGACCTTGTCACATATCTTTGCCCTCTTTATGACAGAGTGATGAATGTTATATACGAATATGTCAATATTTATACCTATATATCTACATATCTAGTTTTCTATCTGTCAATCTACGTATCCATCCATCTACCTCTCTCTTTGTCAGTCTATCTTCCTGTCTCTCTCTCTCCATCTATCTTTCTGACTTCCTCTTATGCATATATTATACAGGGAATTATATGCATTCACGAAACGAAGCATTAATAAATCGTACATTCAGGATATAAGTGATGTTCTCGTGCTGACTATATTTTCACAGAAACAGTAATGGCTCGCAGATTACCTCCTCGGGTGATTCGCCAATATCATTATCACGTTCATTTCAGAGTTTGCAGATGTGCAGTAATAGTCTTGAGAATAATTCGTCTTGTTTGGCGAGTATTAAATCGCGGAACGTGGAAATTCACCGGACATTTTTTTCTTTTACTTTCTGAGAAAACTGGTATAGTGCAAGAAGTTCAGAATTTCTAACTTTTCTCCAAGGTATACTAGAGAAAGGCAAAACGTTTGAGCCCATGCTGTGCAGGTAAATCATATCTCTGCATTCAGAAATTCTTGCTGAAGCATTTTGCTTTTGGAGGGCAGCAACCTGTCTCTAATGGATGATATACTCTTGAACCGTTGTAGCCGCACGCGCCGCACGCACGACACACAACACACACAACCACACACCACAGACAGTATCATTATCACAGTTCAGTTTCAGCGTTAGATAGAGAGATAGGTTAGACAATACATGTGGTGTTGTGTGTGTGTTTATGTGTGTGTAACAATATATATATATATATATATATATATATATCAATATATCTATATATATATATATATATATATATATACACACACACAACACACACACACACACAACACCACACACCACACATATATATAATATATATATTATATATATATATTAACATAAATATATATATATATATATATATATATATTATATATATATTTATATATATATACTATATATATATAATATATATATATATATATATAATAATATATATATATATATATATATATATATATATATATATTAGACACACGCATAAGTGATATTTCTTTTCTTTTAACGGTAGGTTCATGTCTGAGCCGCGTGTCACAGCATGATACTGCTACGCCAGTGGGTCTTTGTCTCTGTGCGAAACAGGTGTTAACATGAAGGGACCTGGGAAAACATGACGCAGCTGGCTGTGAGCGGAGGAGCGGAGGAACAAGCCGTGAGACGCAGTTGGGTGCTGCTCCTGTGAAGACCTCGTGTGTGCCTTGTGACCTGATAATTCGTGTTGCCCGTTTAACTAATCGGGCAGTTGCATGCTGTTTCCCCCGTTTTGGCCTATAGAAAGTGTAAGGGTAAAAAATTTTGTAAAAAAAAGGAAAAGATGTCATTTTTTTTTTTATTTCGTCCCCTCCCTCGCCACATGGCTTTCCCCTTTCCTGGTTTTTCGGGGCCCGCTGGGGTGCTCGGGCCTCTTGAGCGTTCGGTTCACGACCCTTGGGGGATAACGCTGCCTGCCTACCTGCCTTGTGTTGGGGGCAGAGAGACGGGGTGGCCGGTAACAATTGGTGCGGGAGGGGGATTTGTATATTTGATCGTGAGAGCGCCGTTTATATGTTCTCCAAGGGGGCGGCAGCCAGGGGGAGAGGGGCTATGACAGGCGGCACGAGTGAGGTGAACCCGAGCCAGATGGACCTTCATGCCATGCTGGGGGGATGAGGGGGAAATGGCAAAAAGGGGCAGAAGAGCAGGCACGAGGGCACGCGAGCAGGCCACCATTCGTCGGAAGCGGGCAAGGAAGGCGAAAAACATTTCCCCATTTGTTGAGGTGCTCAGAGCAATTCGCTCTGTGAAAGGGAAACTCGCAGTACCCGACAAGGTGCAACAGCGTGAAGAGTGAACTGTGGGGATTTGGGCCTTGAAGGGCGGGTTTTCGGGCCGGGGGGGAAAGGGGAAGGAGGAAAGGGGGGCTCACGAGGGTAACTTGAAAGCAGAGGCAACGAGGTTCGGAAAGATGCCAGAGTTCAGTTTTTTCCTGGGTCTGCCTGGGGTCGGGGCGGAACCCCCCGGGGCCTGCAGCGTCGTGTCGCAGCCATTTCGCTGCAAAAAGGCGGGGGACCCTGGAACCGCTCCCTTGGGAAGGGGGGCGGCAACTCGGACCCGGTAACCCCCCTCGTTGCCTCCCTCACCCCCTTCCCCCCCCCGGTGTGTTAGTTCACGGCACGCTTCCCCCCCTGCCCCCCCGGGCCTCCAAATTCTGTGAACGTAAGCCGCTGATACGACGGGAAGGGGGCCGGGAGGATATGTCCCCAATTAAAATCTGGCATCTGCCCAGGGCGGGAGCCAGGAAGAAAAGGCCCTGCACTGGAAACCTAAGGGGCCCCGCGGTGAATGTGGCCTCTGCCGCCATCCCAACATGCCTCTTCACCAGCGTGGCAGAGGCTTTAAAAACCCCGTTTCGGGCACCACCCCGGGCCGGGGTTTATATGGGCCCACTGAGGAAGGGCTCGTGGCGTGGCAGCCACTGTCCCAGCTGGTCGGGATGGGGAGGCGCTGGTAAGGGGGGTCGACCCTGCGCCCGGGGAAAGAATGATTGTGGTCCGGGCCCGCGATTTCTTTTGCGCTTTGGGGGGGGCGGGCCACACGAAAATCTCGTCAAGAGGCACCCCCTCAGGACCTGCGGGTGGCGTGGGCGGGGCCTTGGATTCGAGGCCTTCCTAAAAGGCAACCGTGGCCTGGGGCCCAGCTGCTCACCCCCCCCGGACCTCCGGGAAAAAAAAAGGGCAAAGTGGAGATGGTAAGCTTTTGAGGAAGGTGAGCCCGGCACTTTCTAAGGTTTGTTTTTGGGGCTCGGAGGGGAGGGCACAGACGTATCGGGTCGGAGGGAGGGGAGAACACGCCCTCTCAACCGTTGGATTCTGTTTCCCTTCCAGCAGGGGCGAAGGACTGTGCAGTAGGGGTCACCACCCGAGTGTATGTCCCAAGGCTGAAGGGGGTACGGCGGAAAACTTGACGGCTGGAGAAGGGGGCCGAAACCCGCCGTCCTCGTTCCCGGCCCCGCTTGGGAAACTGCCGTCGAACCAGCACGGCGGGGGAAAGGCTCAGTAGAGGGAAGCCTGCTGCCTGACAGGGGACACTGGGGCTGAGAAAGACCCTAGTGCGACTATATTTTGGGCCCATATCACTTCCCAGACGCACCCAGACTGTGTGGTGTCAGGGGGCATTGTGTGCAGCTCAAGGGGGCCAGGGGAGGTCGTTTGGTGGGGCGCACGGTGCAGCGGCTGCCGGTGTTGTGGCCGATCTGGACGACACTGTTTGCTGGGCCTTGACTACCTACGCAGAGAAAGGGTGTGTCGCCTTTGGACGGAAGCTGGTGAGGGTGAGGGTGAAGAGTCCCCTTGCTTCCAGGGGTTTGGCTGGCGGGGGTTTTTACGGTGGCGCCGACCTTCCCCCAGGAAAAGGCTAAAACCGTGTCGTCTGTCAAGAGGATCTGGAGTAGAGGGCCTCTGGAGCCCATTCAAACCTGCAACTGGCTGATGGCGTAGGTTGGGGGGGCCTTGTTTGGACCGGGAGGGGTATTACAGTGTTGGTAGCAACTTCTCTGTAGGCCCAAAAGGGGTGCCGCTGTGCAAAGCGGGGTACTTGGGGGAAGGGAGCATCCAAAGAGTCTCGGGGAGAAAGGATTTGGGTTTGGTGGGGGGCCCTTTTGCCTGACCTCCTCGGGGACTTGCGCACCGGAGGCCCAACCCGGGGCGGAGGTGCACCGCGAGTTCTTGGCAAAGCTCAAGATACCCGGGCCTGCCATGAAGGAGCCTATACCGGCATATGGGGATGTGAGGGTAAAATATAGGTGACGGAGATGGTTTTGCATAACCCGCTTCGGAGCGAGGGCTCTCGCCGAGCTCAGAGCCCCTGGGAAGGGCCATACACGGGGTAGCGGCCCTTTCTGATGGCACCTATCAAATTCGCAGAGGGCGAAAAGACCCTCTGCGTCCCGGGCCGGGTGTGCGTTCATGGGCCCGGAAGCACTCCTGGGGCCGGGGGGGAAAAAAAGATAAAGTTAGCCCCAGTACGGCGATGGGGGACGTGGCAACGCTGCCGAGATGAAGAGCATTTTGGACGGTGAGGGCGAGCAGCAGAGTCATTTTGACCCTGAGCTAGGTCTTGGGACAGGGATATCCCTCGGGTGCCGCTGCCATCTCCCCCCGCCCACACCTCCTCCAAGCGACCCCGCAAGAGCGAAGAAAGCCGCGCTGGATGAAAGATTTTTTTGTTTCTGAAATGAATTTATTTTAAATTTTCTTAGTTTTTTTTCAGTTTGATATGACAAACAAGGGTCGTTGTTGTAGGGGGGGTAGTGTACGCCAGTGGGTCTTTCTTGGCAAAAAGTGTTAACTGAAGGGACCTGGGAAAACATGACGCGCTGGCTGTGGCGGAGGACGGGGAACAAGCCCCTGGCGCATTGGGTGCTGCTCCTTGAAGACCTCGTGTGGCCTTGGACCCGATAATTGTGTTGCCCTGTTAAAGCGTATCGTGCTGTGACATGCTGGTTTCCCCCGTATTGGCCTTAGAAAGTGTCGGGGAATAAAATTTTGTAAAAAAAAAAAGACTGTATTTTTTGTTTTAATTCGTGCCCTGCCTCGCCCGTGGGGTTTCCCCTCCGGTGTTTGGGACCTGTGGTGCTCGGGGCCCCCTTTGGGTGTTCAGTGTTTACGACACTGGGATGCACGCTCTTGCCTAGCCTGCCTTGTGTTGGTGGCGAGGAGAGAGGTGGGGGGGCGTAACAAACTTAATTTATTTTCATGTTGTGATGCCTTGGGGGGGTGATTACATGGGAGGGTCCCCTTTCCTTTCCACGGAGGTGCCGGTTTTACCTTTTTTTTGGTTCATTTTCCCCTATTTTATCCGGGCTTGGGCCACCTGCTTTGGGGTGGCTTGCCCCCTGGGCGGTAGGGAAACGGGGAAATTTTCCTTGCCCAAGGGGAAAAGCGCCGGCCGGGACTCGAAAACCCCCGAACCAATTTCCGTCGTGCAGTTTGAGTCCACGCTCAACCATTTGGCCCGCGGCCCTTTCGATCATGGTTCCATGATTTTTTTCTTGCTTTAGAGCGGCGGTTTTTTTCATTGCCTTCCGCCCGGTGTTTTTTTTATCGATCCCCTTCCCCTTTTACCCGCACTGCTTGATTTGGGTTTGGCCACCAGTGGTTAGGGGAGGAAACGAGGTGAAGTTCCTTGCCCCAAAAGGGAAAAAAACGCGCCGGCCCGGGGATCGAACCCTCGAACTCGATTGCCGTCGTCAGTCTTGAGTCCCACGCTCTAAACCCTTTTGGCCCCCCGGCCCCCTAAAGGATATATTGTATATAATATATATATATTATAATATAATTTTTAAAAATATATATAATTATAATAGAATAAAAATAATAATAATAATAAATATATATATAAATATTTTGTCAATCACACCCCCAAAGGGGGGGGGGGGGGGGAGAGAGGAGAGGGGAGAGAGGAGAGGAGAGGAGGAGAGAGAGAGAGAGAGGGGGGGGGGAGGGGAGAGAGAGAGCAAAATTATGATATTCAATTTTATCACACAAAAGAAAAACCCCCAAAACAAAAGGGGGAAGAGGAAGAGGGGGAGAGAGGAAAAGAGGAGATAAAAAACAAAAACCCAAAAACCCGTCAAAAAGGAACCAAAAATTTTTTTCACTATATCTATTCATTTTTATAACTATATGAAAATTGAAATCCTTCAAATTTCCTCACCTTTAATTACCTTTTTTTTGGATCTCGGGTGCAGACGAAAATACTTTTTTTGGGGGTTATTGATTTTTTTAAAACAAAGGGATCTTTTTTATGTTGTTTTTTTGTATCGCTGGATTTCCAGTGAATTTTTATACAAGCATTTTAATACCTATGCACCCCCCCCCCCTCTCTCTCTCTGTAATATATTATATATTAATATAATATATTATATATAATAATATTTTAAATATATATTTAAAATTTTGTTTTTGTGTGTGTGTGTGTGTTTTGTGTGTGAATCACACACAAAAACCCAAAATATATATAATATATATATATATATATAAAAAATTTTATATATAATAATATTATTATTATGTGTGTGTGTGTGTGGTGTGTGTGAGCACCCACCAAAAACACACACCCACACAAATATAATATATATATAAAATTATATATATTAAAAATTATATATATATATTATTTGCACACCACACCCAAACACACCACACAACAACAACCCCACACAAACAACCCACCACACCACACCCCCAGGCTATAGAAACATAGATACGACATTATTAATGTTAAAATATTCAAAAGCAAATCAAAAAGGGTTTACACCATATACAGGAGATGCAAATATATAGGTAGATAGATAGACAGGTAGTAGGGTTATATATTATATAAAATTTTAAATATTATAAATATAATTTAATATATTATATGTGTGTGTGTGTGTGTGTGTTGTGGTGGTGTTTTGTGTGGGTTGTCCACACACACAAACCCCAAAACACCCAAAACCACACCCACCACAACCCCGTTTTTCCCCAAAACACGGGTCGATAAGAAAAAGTTAAACCCCAAAAAATCCGGGCTAAAGACGTACGGCACCCGTGAGGCTCCCCGCCGTACCGTGTTTTCCTCTTTCTATTCATGTGGCAGCGCGGGAGCCTAAAATAATAGGAATGAACCGGTTCGCTGTGGCCTTGTGCTTTTCCCCCAGTGTCACCTCCGGGACGGCGAAAACAGCACTATAACACGGTTTGGGTTAAATTGGTCGGGCGGTAGTGGGGGGTTGAGGTGGATTGTGTGGGGTGTTGTGTGCGTCGTGCGTTTTAAGTGTTTGAGTAGTGTTGGGTGTTTGTAAGTGTTTGGGGTACGTGCTGGTGTGTTTGTAAGCGTGTGTGTGCGTGTGCGTATGTGTGTGTGTACGTGTGTATGTTTGTAAGTGTCTGTGTACGGGTTTGTGTGTTGGTATGTTTCTGTGTACGTGCGTGTGTACGCTTGCATGTGTGTTTTTGTGTGTTTGTGTTTTACTTATGTGATGTGGTCTTCCTACGAACACACAACTAACTCAACATCAAGTTTCAACAGCCAGAGACAGAGTATGTCTCTTCATTGCAAAAGTTTTCATCTTGGTTAACCTTAAAAGTCGAAATGAAAATAAGCAAATTAAATTTTGGCCTTTTTCTTTCTGAATAATAAGAAGTCATAAAAATAACTCAAGTGGGAGAAAGGTAACGCAATAAACAAATGTTTGTTTGTATTGAACGTCATTAACATCAGGTAACAGTGATGAGGGTAGTTATATTGAACATTATTATGATAAGACAATGGTGGTAGCGATAATGATGACAACGTACGCACACACACACACACAACACACACACACTTACACTCACACACATATATGTATGTATGAATAAAAATATGCCACACCACACACACACACACACACACACCACACACACACACACACACACACACACACACACACATTTTCATGTTATTTACATTTTCCTCCCTGCAAGTTCTGCCGAGTTCATGTTCAACAACGTTAGATCTTTAAAATCTTGTGTAAATACTCTTAGATATCATGGACAGATATGCGTTTTATATAAGTATCGTTTCGTTGCAGCTTTTCTGGAGTTTGGTGTAATCTGCATCTGTGATTATCATATGCCGGAATGTACTGTTCAGGGAATACTCAAAGTCAAATTCGATTTTAAATAGATGTAAATCTAATGAAGACTTATTACGGAATTTCGGTTATGTTAATCCCTGTGTTTTCTTATATACGTTGCATTATTGTCAACGTCAAGGCAGGAAGGGTCAAGTAGTTTACAAGATAGGGGAGGGGGTGAGGTAACAAATCATATGTATAATTTTTAAGTTTTTTGTTTTTGGAAAATACTGGAGTAAGGATTTTAAAATTTTTCATTCCTTCCTGTACCTTCCAATAGATAATGCCCATTAATCTGGCATTTTGATATGAAAATTAGAAAAACACAGAAAAATGTAA
>NC_051391.1:52517881-52527881 GCF_015228065.2 Penaeus monodon
ATCAAATGATATACTTAAAATTGAATTTAATTTATTATGCAAAAACATTTAACTGGCTATCGATTATAAATAACCGCACAATGACACTCCTTAAGTTTGCAGCGTAACTATAAATATAACGGATGAAAATTCTTATGCTGTTTCGCATCTGAAACATTCAAATAGAGCTGATATCTAAGGTTTGTTGATCAAACAATAATTATGATAATATACAACACATATATGTGCATATATATGTATATGTATATGTTTATATATGCATATATGTATATGTACATATATATATATATATATATATATATATATATATATATATATATATATATATATATATAAATCGTTTTTAGGGACAGATCTATATGGCTACGAAGAAAATATACATTATAGTGTGTGAGCATGTATGTGTGTGTGTGTGTGGGTAGTTCTAATTCTGTTTGCTGCCCCAGTGGTAGCAGAACAGAAAAGGGAAGAAGAATCTCATTACATATATGCAGGACACCACGGCTACCCTTACCGTGTTTATGCTTATGGCTAAGGCGTCCCTGAAGGCCATGTGTCTGTACACGCTGTAGCTAAACGTGAAGCCAATCCCAAAGCTGAACCACATTACTACAGAGGATACGGAAACAGTCGCCTGTATACCCTACAAGCCTACTTCTACGTCCACACCCATGGCATCGGCTAGAGGGAGGCTGAGGCCGAACCAGAGCCCCACTACGGAGGTTATGGATATGGCCTTAACCGACCCTATGGTTTTGGCCTCTACCGCCCATTTGGCTACGGTCTTTACCGAACTTTTGTCTATGGATATTATGGATAAATCATAATATCCATAGCCTCACTACGGAGGTTATGGCTATGGCCTTTACCGACCATATTGTTTTGGCCTATACCGACCATTTCAATACGGCCTTTACAGACCCTTTGGCTATGGATACTATGGGTGAATTATTTCCGTCGTATTCCAAATATCGAAGAAAAGAACAAAGACAAGCACTCACTGTGTTCCTGTTTCCAATTCCTTGCATAATAGACACTATGATAAGCAATGTTTACTAAACATATGCAGAACCTTTTCAAAAATAAACCTTAACTATAAAAGGCATTTTAATATCTATCTAGAGCGAGCTAACCGATTTATGAAAATAATAGCTTTATATTAATACAACTATAAACTATGAAAGTATGAATTTTATTGAGCTTCCATAGCGTAAGTTAAGGTATTTTTAATTTTTTATCTGAAACCTTTAAATAGAGCTGATATTTAAGGTCTGTTGGTATAAACAATAATCATAATAATATATCTCACATATGTATATATACATATGGTCTTGGTTATTCCTGGGAGTTTTTAAAAACAGATCATTTTTTTAACCAAGAGCTAGAAAATACACATTTAAAGTGACTTTATCAAAACTGTAAGATTCGTGTGTAATCATGCATTTGTGTGTATGTGTGTATGCGTGTAAGCTAGTTATTCATCTACTAGTTATTCCTTCTTTCATAAACACCTCGGTATATCAGTATATAGGATCTGAATTTCTCTGTCAAATACACTGACTGTCCACGGGGAATGTAAGTCTATGGAACTAGTAACATACTAGTATGCTTAGTAGTAGTTTAGTACTGTTCATTCTGGGTCATACTTTCGAGAGACGAATTTCTGGTCAGGGAGAGTTGTTATTCATCTATATCAATGCGTTATTTCATTATTCCTTCTTACATATATATCGTATATATATAATCGCGCTAGATATATTTATACAGAGAGATTGATAAGTATATAAATATCATATAGATAGTATATAGATATCATATATTGATAATAAGATATACTCAAAGGATAGATATAGTATATGATTAATTTAAAGGGTAGTAACTGAACTCTTGAAAAATCTTTAGCAGATCTTCGTATCATATGGAATAAAAACAAAATATCATTAATAATAATAGAGTTAGATAACATTCAAAGGTTAAACATCTAATCTAACACATGACTAAAATTTGTACACAAAACACACATATATGCGTGTGTGTAGAATATACATACACATACATAATATATACACATGTGTGTGTGTGTGTATGTGTGCGTGTGTGTGTGTGTGTAGCATAAATATAGTATATATATTACAAATATACAGTATATGTGTGTGTGTACTCATACAGTATATATATATACACGTTTGTATCATGTATAAAACTATATGTATATATCGGGTGTGAAATATGATATATATTCTTATGCTCATATATACGTACAGTTACATAATATACAGCACAAAAAATATAAAGAAGTGAAAACACGTAGATTTTTATGTATAAACATGCTTATGGATGGATTTGCCTATATACATATCGATGTGTGTATATGTAGATATATGTATATATGTGTGAGTTGTGTTTGTGTGCGCGCGCGTGTGTGTGTGTGTGTGAATGTTTACATTTATACATACAGATATGTGCACACATAGATGTACAATCACATATCAATGATTTTGTACGTTTGTAGATTTATATATAGCGCATACATATAAACATATGCATGTTTGTGTAAGCACATGTTTATGTATATGTGTGTGTGTGTGTTTGTGTGTGTGTGTGTGTGTGTGTGTGTGTGTACATATATGGCATTTGTATGTGTGTGTATATAATATACATACAGTTTGGCATTTACTTTGTTAGAATATTATTCCTGCATTTTGGGTAACGTTTATCGCTTATATTATATTGTCTATGTTTTGAAGAATAAATAAGGCATTATCACATGCGTCATGATGATCATCAGTCTTCCATTACACTTCGCCTCGAGTCGTTCCAGGCAAATGGCGACGTAGACACCAGTGTTGTGGGCGGAGTCAGATGGTATATAAGTCGTGTCGAGTCTTCCTTCGCCACTCCACACCCTTAAGCCTCCACCATGAAGTTACTGGTAAGCAGAGACCACTAGTTATTCTTTTGATATGAAGGCATCTCATACCAAACTGGGCACCGCGGATTGTTAAAGAAAGAGCGGCGTGAGTTTAAGATTCATTCTTAAAAAATATAAATAAACAAAAAATATATATTCATATATTTATATATATACAATAATATATATATATATATATATATATATATATATATATATATATGATAACACTTCACCGGAGATATATATATATATAGACACGAAGATGAATTACAGTTCACGGGAGCGAACGAAGGTATGCTAAAACAAATAACTATACTTTGTAATTAGTACAGTAATAGCTACTGTACTAATACAGGTACGTGTTCACGCTTTAAAATGTGTGAAGGCTTATATACACTGCCACATTCACGGGAATGCGTATGGGTCTGTGATAAGCGCATGCAGTAAGGAACATAAGTTACTTTTTCTCCAGTTCTAGTTCTGTTGGCTGCCGCAGTGGTAGCAGAGCAGAAGAGGGAAGCTGAACCTCATTACGGATATGCTGGATATTACGGTACCCTTACCGTGCTTATGGGTATGGCTATGGTGTCCCTGGAGGTCTTGTGCGTGTACACGCTATAGCTAAACGTGAAGCAATCCCGAAGCTGAACCACATTACTACAGAGGCTACGGATACCCGTACGGACACCTCTATGCCCCACACGCTCACTCTTACGTCCACACCCATGGCATCGGCAAGAGGGAGGCTGAGGCCGAACCAGAGCCTCACTACGGAGGTTATGGATATGGCCTTTACCGACCCTATGGTTTCGGCCTCTACCGCCCATTTGGCTACGGTCTTTACCGACCTTTGGCTATGGATATTATGGATAAATCAGTTTATCATAAAACCACCCCGAAGAGAAAAATAAAGACATGCATTCACTGTGTTCCTATTTTCAACTCCTTGCATAATCGACACTATGATAAGCAATACTACTAAACATATGCAGAACCTTTTCTAAGGCAACTCTTAAAAATAATACTTAACTAAAGAAAAAAAAAATGTCCTGAAATACAAATGTTGAGGTTTCATATTAATTGTATAGATGCATTCAGTAATGAGTCTTTAAGAATGACAAATATGATAATTAAGATTTCAAGATAAGAGAAACAAACAATATATATTATATATTAAAGAATGATTAGCGTTTTCCATACGTTCATCTAGAGCAAACTAACTGATTCATGAAATAATCTTAAATGAACACTACTATGAACTTACATGGAGTATGAAAACTATCGCGCTTATATAGCGTAACTTATAGATAGAAACTCAATAGAGCTGATATATAAAGTTTGTTGTATAAACAACAATTATAACAATATATCTCACATATGTTAATATGTGTGTGTGTGTGTGGGTGTGTTTGTGTGTGTGTTATCGTGGATATACTTGGGAATTTTTTTTAACAAGATCTATATGGCTACGAAAAAATATAAATTTAATATACTTTATCAAAACTATAAGATTTGTGTGAGCATGAGTATATATGTGCGTGCACGTGTATGTTACTGCATCAATCCATCTTACATAGACACTTCAGAATATCAGTAAATAGGATTTGAATTTCTGAATCAGTTCCACTGAGTGCCTACGGGAAATGTGCATAAAATCTCGCTATCATTACTGTAGTTATAGTAGTTAAGTATTGTTTAAGGAACAAGTAACATACTAGTATGTTCCTTAATTAGGTCTTGACCTACGTTTGGTTTAGTACTGCTCATTCTGCGTCATATTTTGAGTGGCAGAGACGAGTTCTGATCAGAGAGGGCTATTCTGTTCTATATTAATGCGTTGTTACACTATTGCATCGTACTATAGATATGTATATTATATATCGTGACAGATATACACATACACATATATATATATAGATATATATCATGTATTGATAGGTATACTCGAAGCGATAGATAGATATAGTAGATACATTTTCCCTTGAAGGTTGGAGAAGGGGAACATAAAATTTATTTGCATTAATATAACTCTTCAAAATCTATAACTGACCTTCGTATCATACGTAACAGAACATGGAATCTATAATAACAAATAAATGATGTAAAACATTTCTTACTAATTTATATTACATATATATATATATATATATATATATATATATATATATATATATATATCATATATATAAGCATTATAATATATATATATATATATATATATATATATATATATATATATATATATATATATATATATATGTGCTTATATATAATATATACATATATGTTATGTATTAATATATAGTGTCTGTGTATCATATGTGTATATATATCAACACCCATACAGTGTATGTATATATACATAGATATAAATATGTATTCATATATATCCATATATGTATATATATATGTGTATGCAAAATATTATATATATATATATATAGTTAGATAGATAGATATGATAATATACACACAGTTACATATTATCCAGCAGACAGACATACAGAAAGTGAGAGCACATATATTTTTATGTATAAACTTGTTTATACATAGATGTTCATATATAAATATTGATGTGAGTATATATGTATATATATATATATATATATATATATATATATATATATATGTATATATATATATATATGTGTGTGTGTGGTGTGTTTGTGTGCGCGTGCGTGCGTGTGTGTGTGTGTGTGTGTGTGTGTGTGTGTGTGTGTGTGTGTGTGTGTGTGTGTGTGTGTGTGTGTGTGTGTGTGTGTGTGAGTATGCATGCATACATATATATATGTGGGTGTATATACAGATACACAATCACATAAGTCATGTTTTTGTACTTTTGTAGATATATATAGTGTATACATATAAACATATGCATGTTAATGTAAGCGCGTGTTTATGTGTATGTGTGTGCGTGTGTGTGTGTGCGCGCGCATGTATGGCATATATACATATATATATCATACATATAGTTTGTCATTTAATTGTTAGAATAATATTCATGCATTCTGGAGAACGTTATGTCTATCCTATGAAAAATAAATCAGGCATTATCACTTGCTTCTTGAAGGTCAGTCTACCAAAATACACCTCGTCTCTATGTCGTTCCAAGCAAACGGAGGCGTGGACACAACTCTTATGGGCGGAGTCAGATGGTATATAAGTCGTGTCCGTCTTTCCTTCGCCACTCCACTCCTTTAAGTTTCCACCATGAAGTTACTGGTAAGCAGAGAGTATTTGGTTTATTGGTAATGAAATCAGCAATAGTTATTCTTTACATATGAAGGCATCTGGTACTAAACTGGGAACCGCGGATTTTTAAACAAAAAGCCGCGTGGGTTTAAAGTTCTTCTTTAACAAAAATAATAATCATAATAACACAGAAAATATATATACATAGGATGATGAATTACAGTTCACGGGAGCGAACGAAGATATGCTAAAATAAACAACTGTACTTTATAATGGAATCAAATGACATTGCTTATTGTACTAATGAATATGCAGGTACATGTTTACGCCTTAAGATATGTGAAGGCCTATATACACACCCACATTCACGGGAGTGCGTATAGGTCTGTGATAAGAACATGCCGTCATGAACGTAAGTTACTTCATTCTCTAGGTTCTAGTTCTGTTGGCTGCCGCAGTGGTAGCAGAGCAGAAGAGGGAAGCTGAACCTCATTACGGATATGCTGGACACTACGGTTACCCTTACCGTGCTTATGCTTATGGCTATGGCGTCCCTGGAGGTCATGTGCATGTACACGCTGTAGCTAAACGTGAAGCCAATCCGGAAGCTGAACCACATTACTACGGAGGCTACGGTTACCCACACGCCCACTCCTTCGTCCATACCCATGGCATCGGCAAGAGGGAGGCTGAGGCCGAACCAGAGCCTCACTACGGAGGTTATGGCTATGGCCTTTACCGACCCTATGGTTTTGGCCTCTATCGTCCATTTGGCTACGGTCTCTACAGACCTTTTGGTTATGGATATTATGGCTGAATCCTTTTCATCATAAAACCACATTGAAGAGAAAAAATAAAAACTTGCACGACTATGCTCCTATTTTCAACTCCTTGCATAATCGACACCATGATAAGCAGTGTTAATTAACATATGCAGAACCTTTCTAACTCTAAAAATGTATAACATTTTGAAATACAAATGTATAAATTGCATACTAAGTGCATAGATGCATGTCAGTAATGAGTCTTTTAATGATGGCAAAAGCTGACAGTTGAAATTTCAAGGTAAATATATATATATACAAATATATGTATATATATATATATATATATATATATATATATATATATATAAATATATGTATATATATATATATATATATATATATATATATATATATATATTATATATATATACGTATCAAAGAATTATTAGATTTATTTCATCAAAATCATCTGCACTGAGCTAGTCGATTAATGAAAATAACCTTACACTAACACAAATGTAAACTTCTTATGCTGTTTCGCATCTGAAACTCTCAAATACAGCTGATATCTAAGGTTTGTTGATATAAACAATAATTATGATAACATATATCACATATGTGTGCATATATTTGTATATGTATATGTACATATATGCATATATGTATATGTACATATATATATATAATATATATATATATATATATATATATATATATATATAAATCGTTTTTAGGGACAGAGATATATGGCTACGAAGAAAATATACATTATAGTGTGTGAGCATGTATTTATGTGTGTGTGTAGTACTAGTTCTGTTGGCTGCCGCAGTGGTAGCAGAACAGAAAAGGGAAGAACGTCATTACGAATATGCAGGACACCACGGCTACCCTTACCTTGCTTATGCTTATGGCTAAGGTGTCCCTGGAGGTCATGTGTATGTACACGCTGTAGCTAAACATGAAGCCAATCCCGAAGCTGAACCACATTACTACAGAGGATACGGAAACACGCACAGTCGCCTGTATACCTTACAAGCCTACTTCTACGTCCACACCCATGGCATCGGCTAGAGGGAGGCTGAGGCCGAACCAGAGCCCCACTACGGAGGTTATGGATATGGCCTTTACCGACCCTATGGTTTTGACCTCTATCGTCCATTTGGCTACGGTCTTTACCGACCTTTTGGCTATGGATACTATGGATAAATCATAATATCCATAGCCTCACTACGGAGGTTATGGCTATGGCCTTTACCGACCATATTGTTTTGGCCTCTACCGACCATTTCAATACGGCCTTTACAGACCCTTTGGCTATGGATACTATGGGTGAATTATTTCCGTCGTATAACAAATATCGAAGAAAAAAACAAAGACAAGCACTCACTGTGTTCCTGTTTCCAATTCCTTGCATAATAGATACTATGATAAGCAATGCTACTAAACATATGCAGAACCTTATCAAAAATAACCCTTAACTATAAGAGGCATTTTAATATCCATCTAGGGCGAGTTAACAAATTTATTAAAATAATAGCCTTATATAAATAAAACTATAAACTATGAAAGTATGAAAATTATTGATCTTCCATAGCGTAAGTTAAGGATATTTTTTTCTGAAACTTTCAAATAAAGCTGATATTTATGATCTGTTGGTATAAACAATAATCATAATAATATATCTCACATATGTATATATACATATGGTCTTGGTTATTCCTGGGAGTTTTTAAAGACAGAACTTTTTTTTTTCTTTTTAATCAAGAGCTAGAAAATACACATTTAAAGTGACTTTATCAAAAGTGTCAGATTCATGTGTAATCATGCATTTGTGTGTGTGTGTGTGTATGCATGTAAGCTAGTTATTTCATCTACTAGTTATTCCTTCTTTCATAGACACCTCGGTATATCAGTATATAGGATCTGAATTTCTGAGTCAATTTCACTGACAGCCCACGGGGAATGTACGTCTATGGAACTAGTAACATGCTAGTATGCTTAGTAGTAATTTAGTACTGTTCATTCTGAGACGAATTCTGGTCAGGGAGAGAAGTTAGTTATCTATATTAATGCGTTATTGCATTATTCCTTCTTACATATATATGTATATTATATATCGTAATAGATATAGTTATACAGAAAGAATGATAAGTATATAGATATATATCATATATATTGATAAGTAGATATACCCAAAGAGATAGATAGATATAGTACATGATATTTAAAGGTAGTAACTGAACTCTTGAAAATCTTTAGCATATCTTCGTATCATATGGAATAGATCATAGAATCATTAATAATAATAGAGTTAGATAACAATTAAAAGTGTAAACATCTCATCTAACACATGACTAAAATTTATATACACACACACACATATATGCGTGTGTGTAGCATATGCATATACATACATAATATATATATGTATGTGTGTGTGTGCATAAATATAGTATATATATTACAAATACTCATATACAGTGGTGTATGTGTGTGTACTCATACAGTATATATATACATATATGTATATGTCTGTGTGTGAAATATGATATGTATACTTATGGTCATATATACATACAGCTACATAATATACAGCACAAAAATATAAAGAAAGTGAAAACACGTAGATTTTTATGTATAAACATGTTTATGGATGGATATACCTATATACATATCGATGTGTGTATGTAGATATATGTATAGATGTGTGAGTTTGTTTGTGTCCGCGCGCGCGTTTGTGTGTGAATGTTTACATTTATACATACATATATGTGCACACTTAGATGTACAATCACATGCGTTTGTAGATTTATATATAGTGCATACATATAAACATATGCATGTCTGTGTAAGCACATGCTTATGTACATGTGTGTGTGTGTGCGTGTGTATGTATGGCATTTGTGTGTGTATAATACTATACATACAGTTTGCCATTTAATGTTAGAATATCATTCATGCATTTTGGATAACGTTATCACTTATATTATAATGTCTATGTTTTGAAGAATAAACAAGGCATTATCACTTGCATCATGATGATCATCAGTTTTCCATTACATTTCGCCTCTATGTCGTTTCAGGCAAATGGCGACGTGGCCACCAGTGTTGTGGGCGGAGTCAGATG
>NC_051391.1:52535381-52544660 GCF_015228065.2 Penaeus monodon
CGGAAGTTATGGCTATGGCCTTTACCGACCCTATGGTTTTGGCCTCTATCGTCTATTTGGCTACGGTCTCTACAGACCTTTTGGCTATGGATATTATGGCTGAATCCTTTTCATCATGAAACCACATTGAAGAGAAAAATAAAAACTTGCACGACTATGCTCCTATTTTCAACTCCTAGCATAATCGACACCATGATAAGCAGTGTTACTGAACCTTTCTAAGACAAATCTTAAAAATATTTCCTGCCTATAAAAAAGTATAACATCTTGAAATACAAATGTATAGACTGTATACTAACTGCATAGATGCATGTCAGTAACGAGTCTTTTAATAATGGCAAAAGCTGACAGTTGAAATTTCAAGGTAAATATATATATATATATATATATATATATATATATATATATATATAATATATATATACGTATCAAAGAATGATTAGATTTATTCCATCAAAATCATTTACACTGAGCTAGTCGATTAATGAAAATAACCTTATATTAGCACAAATGTAAACTCCTTAAGTTACATAACGTAACTATGAATATAACGGATGAAAATTCTTATGCTGTTTCGCATCTGAAACTTTCAAATAGAGCTGATATCTAAGGTTTGTTGATTAAACAATAATTATGATAATATACAACACATGTGTGCATATATATGTATATGTATATGTATATATATGCATATATGTATATGTACATATATATATAAATCGTTTTTAGGGACAGAGCTATATGGCTACGAAGAAAATATACATTATAGTGCGTGAGCATGTATTTGTGTGTGTGTGTGTGTGTGTAGTTAGGACACCACGGCTACCCTTACCGTGTTTATGTTTATGGCTAAGGCGTCCCTGAAGGCCATGTGTATGTACACGCTGTAGCTAAACGTGAAACCAATCCCGAAGCTGAACCACATTACTACAGAGGATACGGAAACACGCGCAGTCGCCTGTATACCCTACAAGCCTACTTCTACGTCCACACCCATGGCATCGGCAAGAGGTTATGGATATGGCCTTTACTGACCCTATGGTTTCGGCCTCTACCGCCCATTTGGCTACGGTCTTTACCGAACTTTTGGCTATGGATATTATGGATAAATCATTATATCCATGGCCTCACTACGGAGGTTATGGCTATGGCCTTTACCGACCATATTGTTTTGGCTTCTACCGACCATTTCAATACGGCCTTTACAGACCCTTTGCCTATGGATACTATGGGTGAATTATTTCCGTCGTATACCAAATATCGAAAAAAACGAAGACAAGCACTCACTGTGTTCCTTTTTCCAATTCCTTGCATAATAGACACTATGATAAGCAATGCTACTAAACATATGCAGAACCTTTTCAAAAATAACCCTTAACTATAAAAGGCATTTTAATATCCATCTAGAGCGAGCTAACTGATTTATGGAAATAATAGCTTTATATTAATACAACTATAAACTATGAAAGTATGAATTTTATTGAGCTTCCATAGCGTAAGTTAAGGATATTCTTTTTTTTATCTGAAACTTTCAAATAGAGCTGATATTTAAGGTCTGTTGGTATAAACAATCATCATAATAATAGATCTCACATATGTATATATACATATGATCTTGGTTATTCCTTGGAGTTTTTAAAGACAATTTTTTTTTTTTTTTAATGAAGAGCTAGAAAATACATATTTAAAGTGACTTTAACAACACTGTAAGATTCGTGTCTAATCATACATTTGTGTGTGTGTGTATGCGTGTAAGCTAGTTATTCCATCTACTAGTTATTCCTTCTTTCATAGACACCTCGGTATATCAGTATATAGGATCTGAATTTCTGAGTCAATTACACTGACTGCCCACGGGGAATGTACGTCTATGGAATTAGTAACATACTAATATGCCTAGTAGTAGTTTAGTACTGTTCATTCTGGGTCATACTTTCGAGAGACGAATCCTGCTCAGGGAGAGTTGTTATTTATCTATATTAATGCGTTATTACATTATTCCTTCTTACATATATATGTATATTATATATCGTGCTAGATGTATTTATACAGAAAGATTGATAAGTATATAGATATATATCATATATACTGATAAGTAGATATACTCAAAGAGATAGATAGATATAGTACATGATATTTAAAGGTAGTAACTGAACTCTTGAAAAGCTTTAGCAGATCTTCGTATCATATGGAATAGAACAAAGAATCGTTGATAATATTAGGGTTAGATAACGATTAAAAGGAGTAAACATATCATATAACACATGACTAAAATTTATACACACACACATATATGCGTGTGTATAGAACATACATATACATACATAATATACATATATGTGTGTGTAAGTGTGTGTATGTGCATAAATATATTATATATATTACAAATATACAGTATATGTGTGTTCATACAGTATATATATACACATTTGCATGCATATATATAATAATGTATATATCTGTGTGTGAAATATGATATACATACAACTACATATATACATACAACTACATATATACAGCACAAAAATATAAAGAAAGTGAAAACACGTAGATTTTTATGTACAAACATGATTATGGATGGATTTGCCTAAATACATATCGATATGTGTATATGTATATGTGTATAGATGTGTGAGTTTGTTTGTGTGCGCGCGGTGGGAATGTTTACATTTATACATACAGATATGTGCACACATAGATGTACAATCACATATCAATGATTTTGTACGTTTGTAGATTTATATATAGCGCATACAAATAAACATATCCATGTTTGTGTAACCACATGTTTATGTATATGTGTGTGTGTGTGCCTCGATGTCGTTCCAGGCAAATGGCGACGTGGACACCAGTGTTGTGGGCGGAGTCAGATGGTATATAAGTCGTGTCGAGTCTTCCTTCGCCACTCCACACCCTTAAGCCTCCACCATGAAGTTACTGGTAAGCAGAGAGCACTAGTTATTCTTTTGATATGAAGGTATCTCATACCAAACTGGGCACCGCGGATTGTTAAAGAAAGAGCGGCGTGAGTTTAAGATTCTTCTTAAAAATATAAATAAACAAAAATATATATACATATATGTATATATATACATATATGATACACACACACACACACACACACACACACACATATATATAATATATATATATATATATATATATATATATATATATATATATATATATATATATATATATATATATATATATATGATAACACTTCACCGGAGATATATATATAGACACGAAGATGAATTACAGTTCACGGGAGCGAACGAAGGTATGCTAAAACAAATAACTATACTTTGTAATGGAACCATAATGACATTGGCTACTGTACTAATGCAGGTACGTGTTCACTCTTTAAAATGTGTGAAGGCTTATATACACACTCACATTCACGGGAATGCGTATGGGTCTGTAATAAGAGCATGCAGTCATGAACATAAGTTACTTTTTTCTCCAGGTTCTAGTTCTGTTGGCTGCCGCAGTGGTAGCAGAGCAGAAGAGGGAAGCTGAACCTCATTACGGATATGCTGGATATTACGGCTACCCTTATCGTGCTTATGGGTATGACTATGGTGTCCCTGGAGGTCTTGTACGTGTACACCCTGTAGGTAAACGTGAAGCCAATCCGGAAGCTGAACCACATTACTACGGAGGCTACGGCTACCCACACGCCCACTCCTACGTCCATACCCATGGCATCGGCAAGAGGGAGGCTGAGGCCGAACCAGAGCCTCACTACGGAGGTTATGGCTATGGCCTTTACCGACCCTATGGTTTTGGCCTCTATCGTCCATTTGGCTACGGTCTCTACAGACCTTTTGGCTATGGATATTATGGCTGAATCCTTTTCATCATAAAACCACATTGAAGAGAAAAAATAAAAACTTGCAAGACTATGCTCCTATTTTCAACTCCTTGCATAATCGACACCATAATAAGCAATGTTACTGAACATATGCAGAACATTTCTAAGACAAATCTTAAATATATCCCCTAACTATAAAAAAATATAACATCTCGAAATACAAATGTATAGATTGTATACTAACTGCATAGATGCATATCAGTAATGAGTCTTTTAATGATGGCAAAAGCTGACAGTTGAAATTTCAAGGTAAATATATATATATATATATATATATATATATATATATATATATATATATATATATATATATATATACGTATCAAAGAATGATTAGATTTATTCTATCAAAATCATCTACACTGAGCTAGTCGATTAATGAAAATAACCTTATATTAGCACAAATGTACACTCCTTAAGTTATGCAGCGTAACTATAAATATAACGGATGAAAATTCTTATGCTGTTTCGCATCTGAAACTTTCAAATAGAGCTGATATCTAAGGTTTGTTGATTAAACAATAATTATGATAATATACAACACATATATTTATGTATATGTATATGTTTATATATGCATATATGTATATGTACATATATATATATATATATATATATATATATATATATATATATATATATATAAATCGTTTTTAGGGACAGAGCTATATGGCTACGAAGAAAATATACATTATAGTGTGTGAGCATGTATGTGTGTGTGTGTGTGGGTAGTTCTAGTTCTGTTGGCTGCCCCAGTGGTAGCAGAACAGAAAAGGGAAGAAGAATCTCATTACGTATATGCAGGACACCACGGCTACCCTTACCGTGTTTATGCTTATGGCTAAGGCGTCCCTGAAGGCCATGTGTATGTACACGCTGTAGCTAAACGTGAAGCCAATCCCGAAGCTGAACCACATTACTACAGAGGATACGGAAACAGTCGCCTGTATACCCTACAAGCCTACTTCTACGTCCACACCCATGGCATCGGCTAGAGGGAGGCTGAGGCCGAACCAGAGCCCCACTACGGAGGTTATGGATATGGCCTTTACCGACCCTATGGTTTTGGCCTCTACCGCCCATTTGGCTACGGTCTTTACCGAACTTTTGTCTATGGATATTATGGATAAATCATAATATCCATAGCCTCACTACGGAGGTTATGGCTATGGCCTTTACCGACCATATTGTTTTGGCCTATACCGATCATTTCAATACGGCCTTTACAGACCCTTTGGCTATGGATACTATGGGTGAATTATTTCCGTCGTATTCCAAATATCGAAGAAAAGAACAAAGACAAGCACTCACTGTGTTCCTGTTTCCAATTCCTTGCATAATAGACACTGTGATAAGCAATGTTTACTAAACATATGCAGAACCTTTTCAAAAATAAACCTTAACTATAAAAGGCATTTTAATATCTATCTAGAGCGAGCTAACCGATTTATGAAAATAATAGCTTTATATTAATACAACTATAAGCTATGAAAGTATGAGTTTTATTGAGCTTCCATAGCGTAAGTTAAGGGTATTTTTAATTTTTTTTCTGAAACCTTTAAATAGAGCTGATATTTAAGGTCTGTTGGTATAAACAATAATCATAATAATATGTCTCACATATGTATATATACATATGGTCTTGGTTATTCCTGGGAGTTTTTAAAAACAGATCATTTTTTTACCAAGAGCTAGAAAATACACATTTAAAGTGACTTTATCAAAACTGTAAGATTCGTGCGTAATCATGCATTTGTGTGTATGTGTGTATGCGTGTAAACTAGTTATTCAATCTACTAGTTATTCCTTCTTTCATAAACACCTCGGTATATCAATATATTGGATCTGAATTTCTGAGTCAAATACACTGACTGTCCACGGGGAATGTACGTCTATGGAACTAGTAACATACTAGTATGCTTAGTAGTAGTTTAGTACTGTTCATTCTGGGTCATACTTTCGAGAGACGAATTCTGGTCAGGGAGAGTTGTTATTTATCTATATTAATGCGTTATTTCATTATTCCTTCTTACATATATATATATATATGTATATTATATATCGTGATAGATATATTTATACAGAAAGATTGATAAGTATATAGATATCATATAGATAGTATATAGATATCGTATATTGATAAGTAGATATACTCAAAGAGATAGATATAGTACATGATATTTAAAGGTAGTAACTGAACTCTTGAAAAGCTTTAGCTGATCTTCGTATCATATGGAATAGAACAAAAATCATTAATAATAATAGAGTTAGATAACAATTAAAGGTGTAAACATCTAATCTAACACATGACTAAAATTTGTACACACACACACATATATGCGTGTGTGTAGAATATACATACACATACATAATATATACACATGTGTGTGTGTGTGTATGTGTGCGTGTGTGTGTGTGTGCATAAATATGTATATATATTAAAATATACAGTATATGTGTGTGTACTCATACAGTATATATATATACACATTTGTATGCATATATATACATATATGTATATATCTGTGTGTGAAATATGATATATATACTTATGCTCATATATACATACAACTACTAATATACAGCACAAAAATATAAAGAAAGTGAAAACACGTAGATTTTGATGTATAAACATGTTTATGGATGGATTTACCTATATACATATCGATGTGTGTATATGTAGATATATTTATAAATGTGTGAGTTTGTTTGTGTGCGCGCGCGTGTGTGTGTGTGTGAATGTTTACATTTATACATACAGATATGTGCACACATAGATGTACAATCACATATCAATGATTTTGTACGTTTGCAGATTTATATATAGTGCATACATATAAACATATGCATGCTTGTGTAAGCACATGTTTATGTACATGTGTGTGTGTGTGTTTGTGTGTGTGTGTGTGTGTGTGTGTGTGTGTGTGTGTGTGTACATATATGGCATTTGTATGTGTGTGTATATAATATACATACAGTTTGGCATTTACTTTGTTAGAATATTATTCCTGCATTTTGGGTAACGTTATCGCTTATATTATATTGTCTATGTTTTGAAGAATAAATAAGGCATTATCACTTGCGTCATGATGATCATCAGTCTTCCATTACACTTCGCCTCGATGTCGTTCCAGGCAAATGGCGACGTAGACACCAGTGTTGTGGGCGGAGTCAGATGGTATATAAGTCGTGTCGAGTCTTCCTTCGCCACTCCACACCCTTAAGCCTCCACCATGAAGTTACTGGTAAGCAGAGACCACTAGTTATTCTTTTGATATGAAAGCATCTCACACCAAACTGGGCACCGCCGATTGTTAAAGAAAGACCGGCGTGAGTTTAAGATTGATTCTTAAAAGATATAAATAAGTAAAAAGATATATATACATATATTTATATATATACATATAATATATATATATATATATATATATATATATATATATATATATATATATATATATATATATATATATATATAATAACACTTCACAGCAGATATATATATATAGACACGAAGATGAATTTCAGCTCACGGGAGCGAACGAAGGTATGATAAAACAAATAACTATACTTTGTAATTAGTACAGTAATAGCTACTGTACTAATGCAGGTACGTGTTCACGCTTTAAAATGTGTGAAGGCTTATATACACAGCCACATTCACGGGAGTGCGTATGAGTCTGTGATAAGCGCATGCAGTAAGGAACATAAGTTACTCTTTTCTCCAGGTTCTAGTTCTGTTGGCTGCCGCAGTGGTAGCAGAGCAGAAGAGGGAAGCTGAACCTCATTACGGATATGCTGGATATTACGGCTACCCTTACCGTGCTTATGGGTATGGCTATGGTGTCCCTGGAGGTCTTGTGCGTGTACACGCTATAGCTAAACGTGAAGCCAATCCGGAAGCTGAACCACATTACTACAGAGGTTACGGATACCCGTACGGACACCTCTATGCCCCACACGCTCACTCTTACGTCCACACCCATGGCATCGGCAAGAGGGAGGCTGAGGCCGAACCAGAGCCTCACTACGGAGGTTATGGATATGGCCTTTACCGACCCTATGGTTTGAGACTCTACCGCCCATTTGGCTACGGTCCTTACCGACCTTTTGGCTATGGATATTATTGATAAATCAGTTATCATAAAACCACCCCGAAGAGAAAAATAAAGACATGCATTCACTGTGTTCCTATTTTCAACTCCTTGCATAATCGACACTATGATAAGCAATACTACTAAACATATGCAGAACCTTTTCTAAGGCAACTCTTAAAGATAATACTTAACTAAAGAAGAAAAAATAATGTCCTGAAATACAAATGTTGAGGTTCATATTAATTGTGTAGATGCATTCAGTAATGAGTCTTTTAAGAATGATAAACATTGATAATTAAGATTTCAAGGTAAAGAGAAACAAACAAACAATATATATTTATATATTAAAGAATGATTAGCGTTTTCCATTACGTTCATCTAGAGCAAACTAACTGATTCATGAAAATAATCTTATATGAACACTACTATGAACTTACATGAAGTATGAAAACTATCGCGCTTATATAGCGTAACTTATAGATAGAAACTCAAATAGAGCTGATATATAAAGTTTGTTGGTATAAACAACAATTATAATAATATATCTCACATATGTTTAATATGTGTGTGTGTGTGTGTGTGTGGGTGTGTTTGTGTGTGTGTTATCGTGGATATACTTGGGAATTTCTAAAGACAGAGTTTTTTTTTACCAAGATCTATATGGCTACGAAAAAAATATAAATTTAATATACTTCATCAAAACTATAAGATTTGTGTGAGCATGAGTATATGTGTGTGTGTGCACGTGTATGTTACTTCATCAATCCATAGACACTTCAGAATATCAGTAAATAGGATTTGAATTTCTGAATCTGTTCCACTGACTGCCTACGGGAAATGTGCATAAAACCTCGCTATCATTACTCTAGTATAAGTAGTTAAGTATTGTTTAAGGAACAAGTAACATACTAGTATGTTCCTTAATTAGGTCTTGACCTACGTTTGGTTTAGTACTGCTCATTCTGCGTCATATTTTGAGTGGCAGAGACGAGTTCTGATCCGAGAGGGCTATTCTGTTCTATATTAATGCGTTGTTACACTATTGCATCGTACTTATAGATATGTATATTATATATCGTGACAGATATATACATACAGATATATATATAGATATATATCATGTATTGATAGGTATACTCGAAGCGATAGATAGATATAGTAGATACATTTTCCCTTGAAGGTTGGAGAAGGGGAACATAAAATTTATTTGCATTAATATAACTCTTCAAAATCTATAACTGACCTTCGTATCATACGTAACAGAACATGGAATCTATAATATCAATATAGTTTAGATAACAATAA
>NC_051391.1:52544760-52567260 GCF_015228065.2 Penaeus monodon
CGTGTGCCCGCATGGTTCAAGGTTGAACCCCGTCTCAGTGTGCCTTGTGCTTGCCCGCAGTGTCACCTCCGGAGACGGCGAAGCAGCAGCTATAATCACGGTTGGGTTAAGTTGTGTGCGTTGCGTGTACGTGGGTGTATGAGTGTGGATATGTGTGTGTGTGTGCGTACGTGCGTTTGTAAGTGTTTGAGTACGTGTGTGTGTGTTTGTAAGTGTTTGAGTACGTGTCTGTGTGTGTATGTAAGCGTGTGTGTGCGTGTGCGTATGTGTGTGTGTACGTGTGTGTGTTTGTAAGTGTCTGTGTACGGATTTGTGTGTTGGTATGTTTCTGTGTACGTGCGTGTGTACGCTTGCATGTGTGTTTTTGTGTGTTTGTGTTTTTACTTATGTGAATGTGGTCTTCCTACGAACACAACATAACTCAACATCTAAGTTTCAACAGCCAGAGACAGAGTATGTCTCTTCATTGCAAAAGTTTTCATCTTGGTTAACCTTCAAAGTCGAAATGAAAATGAGCAAATTAAATTTTGGCCTTTTTCTTTCTGAATAATAAGAAGTCATAAAAATAACTCAAGTGGGAGAAAGGTAACGCAATAAACAAATGTTTGTTTGTATTGAACGTCATTAACATCAGGTAACAGTGATGAGGGTAGTTATATTGAACATTATTATGATAAGACAATGGTGGTAGCGATAATGATGACAACGTACGCACACACACACACACACACACACACACACACTTACACTCACACACATATATGTATGTATGAATAAAAATATATGCACACACACACACACACACACACACACACACACACACACACACACACACACACACACACACACACACACACACTGACGCACACACACACACATATATGTATGTATGAATAAAAATATTATATGTACACACACACACACACACACACACACACACAAACACACACACACACACATTTTCATGTTATTTACATTTTCCTCCCTGCAAGTTCTGCCGAGTTCATGTTCAACAACGTCAGATCTTTAAAATCTTGTGTAAATACTCTTAGATATCATGGACAGATATGCGTTTTATATAAGTATCGTTTCGTTGCAGCTTTTCTGGAGTTTGGTGTAATCTGCATCTGTGATTATCATGTACCGGAATGTACAGGGAATACTCAAAGTCAAATTCGATTTTAAATAGATGTAAATCTAATGAAGACTAATTACGAATTTCGGTTACGTTAACCCTTGTGTTTCTTATATACGTTGCATTATTGTCATCGTCAAGGCAGGAAGGGTCAAGTAGTTTACAAGATAGGGGAGGGGGTGAGGTAACAAATCATATGTATAATTTTTAAGTTTTTTGTTTTTGGAAAATACTGGAGTAAGGACTTTAAACTTTTTCCTTCCTTCCTGTACCTTCCAATAGATAATGCCCATTAATCTGGCATTTTGATATGAAAATTAGAAAAACACAGAAAAATGTAGATAATGAAAAACAGAAAGTGGGGACAAATATACAGTTTATTGATGAGATTACATTTAATTGAGACAGTCTACTTAGTTTTAATATAGAGTGGATATATGAAAGTAACATTTTTTCATCATAAATGATATTGTGCAACACACACACACACACACACGCACACACATATACACATACACATACACACACACGCACGCACGCACGCACACACAGACACACAGACACGTATATAAACATATGCATACTTGAATGAGTCGTTGAAACATAATATATTACTGATGTAAAACTGATCCATTATTAATTTTCATATTCTAAAATTGTAGATAGACAAAATGCATGGTTATATGAGCCAATGAAATCCGCTTGGTTTGGCAGAGCTTTGAGTAGCTATTCAGTGATAAAGTCAATGCTCTCAAATTGCCATTGTGTAGCCTCCGGGCTGGTACAGTGGTAACGTGTCGGCCTCTCATCCGAGGGGTCGGCGGTTCGCGCCCCGCCCAGGCGCGAGAAGTTGCAATTGTCGCCCGGAGGTTACTGCTGTGGCTGGGCAACCACGGCGGGTAAGGACTCTGTTCAGCCGAGTCAGCACCAGCTGACACACGTGAGCGAGTCGGCATTAGTCGACACAGGCCGGGCTCCCCTCATGGCATAGCCCGGGCGAGGCTAAGCTTCGCATATCGGACTTATCCTTATTGCCATTGTAAGAGTAAATGTAAGTTTATAGCCTAACTGACTTATGGCTAGATCTTTCTGTCTTCAACAAATTTGCTACAGAATTGCTGATTAAAATATAATTGTTTTACTTGCAGATTCCTTCGAAAACATGGATGGAATTACTGTAAGTTTCACTATACGTAATAATCACATTATAGGATAATGTAGGATGTGCTTATCATGGTGTAGAGAATAAAGGAACTACTACACTCTGACGCCTTCTTATGACACGGAATTTACTTCATCAACGCAGTGAACAAACTTTAAATTTTTTCTATTAAAATTTTCAAATACAAGACCCAAATACGGGCCCCTGCAAAAAGCCGTTTCATTTCTCGTACAATTAAAAAAAAAAGATGCAGGGATGATGAAGCAAAACTAACAATGTACAAAGAATATCAACATTGTGAATTTTGAAACAACCTCTGAGTGCTGGTTTATTCTTTTTTTCCCTTATCCCCAAAAACATACTGGTGCCCATGATATTAGATCTCCTTTATGTACTGCTTTTTTATTGTAGTGTTTATCTCTTATCCCAAAATCAACCACGGGCCAACACACATAAAACCGGTATATACATACATATTTATATATTATATATATATATATTAATATATTATATATATATATTTTTTAATATATATATAAAATTATAATATAAAATATATATATATATAAAATATATATATATAAAATGTATATTTAAAAGAATAAATAATATATATATTATATAAAAATATATTATATATATATAATATATACTATATAATATTATATATTTATAGAATATTTATATTATATATATATATATATATATATATATATATAGCCCTTTTGGCCTTTTCATATCTGAGTATTTCATATAACACAATTAATTTAGTAGTATCCAAAAGTGACTTTCCATCCTGAGGAGCTAGAATCAGATTACAGAGCTGGGGTTCGTATCTTAAGAAACCACATGACTGGGACCCCTGCCCCCCCGATGGTTTTAAATCGGGAAAAACATTCCCATATTTTTCCTTTTTCACCAAAATACAACACACCATAAAATGTGGGTCGTCCCAAATTTTAAGGGGGAAAGGATTTAAAGATATGAAATTATTTATTTTATGCATGTAGGAAAATTAAAATTTTAAATTTTTTATTTATGTTTCAAAATATACCCTATGCCTACGATATTTTTTACATACATATAGGCACCCACACACCACCCCCACACAACACCACACACACACACACACGCACAAGCCCATATATGTAGCACAAAACACCCACACACACACACACAACCCCACACACACACACACACACACACACACCCCACACCCCCACATACCACACACATATTTTGTATGCACACACACACCCCCACACACGCACCCCACACACACACCACCCACTCCACAAAACCACCCACAAAACACCCCACACACACACCCACAAACACACACAAAACAAACTATATAACTATATATATATAAATATATTTTATAAAATTATAATAATAATATATATAAAATATATATATTAATATATAAATATCTCTTTTTTGGTTACTTAATTTTTTTTTTTTCACATAAAAAAGCCAAAAGAAAACCATTACAGTACTTAATGTGCTGGTATGATTTTTAATTACAAATAAAACATTGCGGGAGGCTTCAAATAGAAGGGTTTAAAGTACCTGACTGCTTTTCCACTACCCCACTATTTAAAACACCCCAATTTTAATGAAACTTTTAAATGCTTTTACGGGTTTAGTCAAACTTTTCCCCTTTTTTATTACATGCTTTTCTTCATTCATGGGGGAAGGGGAAATTGCCCAAGGTTTTGGAACGTACCTGGCTACTGCGACGGGTGGGTGTTTCAAAACGGTCCGAATCTCGAACAACTAGATGATTCCAATAATCACGGGCATTTACTTATCTTATTGCGTGACTTATATCATCAATTCGATACACATCATTTTTCTTTGATAATTTTCAGCTTGTAAGGTTAAAATCATAGGATAAAAAAATGTTTTTTTTAAAGGCATTAAAACCCAAACCGGGGTCGATACCACGCCCCTAGATTCGGAACTTTTTTTTTCAGCGCCCGTCTGATTGACGTTTTAAAGTACTCTAAAAAGGCACATAAACTTTTTTTTCCCTCTTTTTTTAAAAAATTTTGTTTTCAAGAAACATATTTTTCCCGTTTCGTAAATTATGAAAAAAATTTTTAATAGCCCTTTCTCAGATTTATGTGAAATATTTTTTAAAAAATATTGGCTCTTGATTGGCTTTTTTTGGTTTTCCTTTTGTTTTAAGGGGAGAGGCAACAAACGGGAAAAAAAACCGAACTTTTTCAACAGGTTAAAATAACCTGTATAAATTTGTTGGGGTTTGGGAAAAATCTACAAAAAACCCCTTATATATACTCGTATGTTTTGGTGGGGTATGGGGTTAATGTTTTGTGTTGTGAGTATTGTGGTGTGTGGGGTGTATGTTTTGGTTGTGGTGTGTGTGTGCGCGTGTGGGAGGTGATTATGTAATGTTTGATATAAAATTTTATATATATATATATTTTATATATATATATATCTTATATTTTTATTTTTAAAATAATTATTTTATTTATAAAATATAAATTTATTGGGGTTTATGAAATGTGTTTATTAGTAAATTATATAGTATATATATATATATATAATATATATTATAAAATTATAACATATATACATATATATTACTTTTATATCCCATCCCTACATAAAATATATTCTTTTATATATTATATATATATTTATATAATTTTAAAATTTTATATATATATATAAAACTGAAATACTTTGATCCCAAAGGGTAATTTTTTTTACATATGAATTTACACGTTTAAACCAACCCAAACATGCATAGGATTTAGAGGAGCACACACACAAAGGTTTGTAACAGAGGAGAAAACATTAGCATTTCTTCGGTGGATCGAAATATTTCCCCTTTGGCCCTCTAACCCAGAAAGCCCTTCCTTTAAACCTTGTTTGCTTTTATGATTACCCCCGATTTCACTTTTTTCAAAGTTAAAGCTTTTGCCTTGTATGAAGTGAGGGAATGGGACTGCGCAGGGAGGAGGCAAGAAGGCTACTATGTTCCCTAAACGAAACCCAAAATGCGGGAATAAACATACGCAGGGAAAATACCCCAAAACACACACAGGGAAAGCCCCGCGCAATATGCCAGCATGCCACGAAAAACCCATATATAGTGTGTGTTTGTACCATTGAAACCACAAACACGCACCACACAAAACACCACACCACACACACACCACACCCCAAAACCCCCACACAACCCCAACACACCCCACACACACCCACACCCACACAACACCCCACATTACATATAAATAAAATACATACATATACATTTTTTAACACATACTACTGAAATATTTATACCGTGCGGGGAAATTTTTTATGTATTGTATACATGTTATGTATATATACGCATTTTTTACCTTACACATATATACATGTGTCCCACACCACACAAAACAAACACCCAACACCCCCAACCCCACACACCCACACCCAAAACTTTATATTATTTTATATATATATTAAGATATAAAATATATACATATATACCACATTTTCCATATACATTACATACATCAATATATGTTATATACACATATTGGTGAATATTAACCGGGAAAATATGTATAAGGGAAATTTTGGGACTTTGATAAATACAATATAAGAGGGGGAGGTATAATAGATTTTTTTTGAAAAACTCCCCTTGGGCCTTTCTTTTCCTGGAAATTTCATAAAACCCCAATTAAATTTAGTAGTATCCAGGGTTAAGGAAAGTCCCTACTCCCATTGCCCCCAACAGTGCCCTTTCCCAAAATCCTGGGGACTAAAAACTAGAGTACGAGAGCTGGGGTTTGGGAATTTAAGTCCCCAAGCTTAGACTGGACCCCTCCCCTCCCGATGGATTTACTCTGGAGAGAATATTTCCTATATTGTCTTTTGTCACCCCCATACAACACACACATACATGAAAGCTCGTCCCAAAATTTTAAAGGGTGGAAGAGGATTTTAAATATTTTAATGTATTTATGTATGCAGTGGGTTTATTTTAACAATAGGGAAAGTAAAAAATTTTTTCTATATATAAAAACCCTATCCCAACCGAAAATTTGTACAAAATTCAGAAATTTTTGGGTCTTGTACAAATTAAAGGTCCCTTGCTTTATTCCATACCATGTTTACTTTTTAAAAAACAGCCTCGTAAACCAAACCTTTCCCTTTCGTGTCCCCCGGGAGGTCGCGTCCCCAGATTTTTGGGGACCAATACTTTATTTAAATCGGAAGAAGTGGCAAAAATGATTTTTTAAATAGAGAACTTAGAGTTAAAATATCGTGCTAGGGGTTCGGATAAAACTTGTCATTCAGGCGTAGGTGATGAATAGTTTTTCAGAGAGAAATTCCGCTATTCTATTAAGAAAATATTTAAATCGCAATTTTAAAGCTTTTTTTTCTGACTAAAGGGAAATTTTTGAATATTGTACTAAAAAGCGCAGAAAATTTTTTACCCAAAAAACTGAAAAAAGACTTAAGGCGGAGGGGTTTAAATATTGATTAAATTCCCAGTTCTTTTTTTATAGGAAAAAAATGATGGTTTTGTAGAAAAATCAAAGAAACTTTTTATTTCACACACACACACACACACCCATGTATATAAAAATATAATATATAATAAAAATTATATATAAAATTATATATATATATAATTTTAAAATAAAATTATATATATTTTTATATATTTTATTTTATTTTCCCCCCTACACACACACATGATATATATATATTATATATATATATTTTATATAAAAATATTTTATATATAAAATATATAAAAAAATTTTTATTTTACTTTATATATATATATATAATTATTATTATTTTTAAAATTATATATAAAATATATATATTATACATATATATACATATATAAACAATAAAATATTTTAATATATATATATATATATAATATAGAATATTAAAATTTATATTAAAATTACACACACACACCCCACCCCCAAAACCACATCCCCCACACACACACACCCCCACACACACACCCACACACAAACCCCACACACACCAAACACCCCATATTACGTATATATATTTAATATATTATATATTTTAATATATTTTATATAATTTTATAAAAATATATATATATAATATATAGGGTGTGTATTGTGTGTGTGTGTGGGTGTTGTGTGTGTGGGTGTGTGTGTGTGTGTGTGTGTGTTTTTGTGTGCTTTCTTGCGGGGCATTGATCGATAGATATATAGATAAAACAGACAGTGGGATGGGAAAAAAAATGCATATACACATACAAGGGGTTGTAAAATTTGAAACACAACACACACCCACACCCACCATATATATATAAAATTCCCCTATATTATGTGTTTTTGTGTTTGTGGGTGTGTGTGTGTGTGTGTGTTTTGTGGGGTGGGGTGTTTTGGTTGTTGCGTGTGTGTGTGTGTGTGTGTGTGGGTTTTTGGTACTGATCGATATATATATTATATATATTTTATATATATTATTAATATAATATATATATTTATATATATAATATTTTTTAAAATATTTATTTTCCCTTTTAGTCCCCCTTTCCTACGACAGGTCCTTTATACATCTTTTTCCTCCATGACTTTCTTTCACCCCCTTTTACCCGGGAAACCTGAGGGCCAATTCCTGGGGTGTCGGCCTAATACAGGGGGAAGATCGTCAGGCTTTTGCTCTTCCCTTTCCCTAAACAGTTTTTTTATAGAAAATTGCCATCCAAGGGAAAAAGAGCCCCCCTCTTACCCTTATTTGTTTTTGGGTCCCCATAGAGGGCCCCCAAAGGCTGCTCAAACTTTTGGGACCTGGGGTATTATAGCAAAGAGGGGGGCCCCCTAATTCTCAGACCAGAATAAAACAAATGGGATCAGTTTATATTTTTTTGTATTTATGTTATACACCCACACAAACACCACACACCCCAACACACACACACACACACACACACCACAAACCACATATACATAATAAGTGTGTGTGTATGTTTGGGGTATAAATGTTTGGGGTGTATGTATAAAAAAAAAAGAAAAAAAAATCTCCCGGGTGATGCATACAGATTTAAAACCCGACTATACGCAACTACACTACCAAAGAATTGGGGAGAACAGTTTCAAAACCCCCGCTGGATTTCTTTTTCCTCGTGTAAGGGGGGGGAGGAGGGAAGGAAACTAAAGAGCGTAGGCGAAGCAACGCACTCGAAGGAAAGGGCAGGCGAAGAAAAAGGCAAAGGGGGGTTTTGGAGGAAATTTTGGGGGGTGGAAGCGTCGAGAAGTTGATGTGACGGCGGCGGGCAAAATTTTGGGGAATGTAGGAAAAAGGGGGCTCTGTTTGAAAGGGGGAAAATCCCCCAAAACCCCCTCCTCTTCACCCCTTCAGATGAATCTCGGGGGGTTCGAAGGTTTTGGGATTTCCCTTTCAATATACCTAGTGTGTTTTGTGGTTTTTGCTTTTTCTGCTGTTTTTGCACACAAGGGTATAGACACACACCCCCCACCCCGGGCACACACGCCCCAAAACGAAAGGGCCACGCCGCACACACACCACCACACCACACACACCCCACCCCACAACACACAAAAACACAATACACATACCCACCACACACACACCCCAACACACACAAAACACACCCACACACACACACACCCCCAACACACCACACAAAACGCACACACATAAATATGTATGTTAGCATTACCCCATATATAAAACATATATAGGGTCACCACACACACAAACACACCACACACCCACCATATATAAAATATATATAAAATTATATATATATATATTTTAATTTTTATAATATATCATATATTTTTATAATAATATTATTATACCATTAATTAAATTTGATGTTGTGGGTATGCCTGTCGCATTAGCATTTGCTTTAAATTTTAGATTAAAGGGGAGAGAGAGAGAGAAGAGAGAAGAGAGAGAGAGGAGAGAGAAGGAGAAAAGAGGAAGAAGAGAGATAGAAAAAAGGGGGTTTTTCAAATGGCGGCTTTTTTTCAAAAAACCTAAAAAACTAACAAAATATAATGGTATAAAAAACTTTTTTGAATGATACCCCAATGAAAATTCAAATTAAAAATATTTGAACTCCCCCTTACTTTCGCACCCTTTTTGCTGTGCATATGGGGCTTCTTGTGCAATATTTTTTACAAAAACCCCTTTTATGAAAATTTGCACATGCTGCTTTTTTTGATGCTTCGGGCTTTTCTTTTCAAATGGCGATATCCTTTTACAGATTTGCAAACCCCCGCGGGAGATCGTACCCACGCATTTTCCCTTTTTGGGTTTTTATTTGTCCCGCCCACTGGGAAGTACGTGCTGCTTTTTTGGGAATGTTTAAATGCATATTCCTTAAGTTTTAAACCCCTTCGGGTGAGCTTTACTTTTATGTCTGGATAAAAAAAAAAAGCATTTTTACAAAAAATTTTGTAATCTCCCGAGGTACTCAACGGAGTGACAGTTAATTTTTTCTTCCCGTCTCATATATTACGGAAAAATTTTTTAAATTTCCCTTTTTTCCAGCAATTATATAAAATTCACATAAATTTTCGCAAACATTAAAATGATCAGTCTTACTCTTTTTTTTCACAGACACTTTTTGCCTAAGCTGTTGATCTGGCAATTTTTCTGCAATATGTTTATACACGAGCCTAGGGCATTAAAAACCTGTTTTAGGGAACCGACTTGAAGAGAAAAGAGCGTTTTAGAAAGGCGTGAATATTCTGGGGGGGGTTTTTTTGTTTCTGGGATAGGTTTAATTGGGGCGTTCCTTTTCGTTTTTGCTATTGGGGGTAAATTGAATTAATTTGGGTGTCACTTATGAAATGGGAAAATTGAAGCATCTTTTTTTTTTCCAAAAGCCACCCTTTAAACTTTTTTTCCGCTTTGCCTTAAAAGAGTTTCCCTTTAAAGCAAGGAAAATTTTTCGGTCGGGAAACTGTAAAGGCAAATATATCTTTATACAAATTACTTATTTTTTCAAAAACGAAGATATTTTCTCTCCCTGGATTTAATTTTAATATTCTTTTGTCATACGGCCATTAAAAGAAAGTATTCAAAACGCCCAAGATAGCCGCAATATTTATGTCCTCCTAAAAAAGTTTGGAAAATTTGTTTAATTTATTTCCCTTTCCCTGTCGAAATTAAAAACTTCAGAAAGATCTGTGCTGTTCACCCTTTTTTCTAAAAGGGTTCCACATCTCTTTTTTTTGTTTAAGCTCTATATCTTTTTTCTAAATCCTGTCATGCATTTTCTATAAATACCCTTGGGGTCTTGGTAAGAAATATTTTTTGCATTCTGTTAAAAACAGATCCCGGGCGAAGTGTTTTGATTCCTTTTTCCTTTTTTTCTATGAAAGGTCGGGGAAAAAAACAGTTTTTAAAATTTTTTTTTAAAATATACAAATTTAGAGTTTGGTTTTAAGGCTTTTTTTTTGGGAGAGGGCCCTTATATTATTTTCCTTTTTTTTAAATTCTTTTTCCCAAATTGTTTTTAAATTCCTTTTTTATTTATTTTCCTTTTTTTTTTTTTATTTTTGGGGTTTTAGATGCATATAACCAAAGGACTTTTTTTGATTTTGCTTTCCTTTTTATGAAGATTCTTTGCACCCAATGAAAAAACCCAGTTAAGGACTTTGTTTTTTTGGGGAAAAGGCAGTCTTTTTTCAAAAACTCCTTTGTTACCATAGTTTTGAGTATCCGTACAGCTACTGATCTTTATTCTGCATTTAATTTTTAAAGTTTATATCATCTGCCCTGGGTGAACGCAATTTTTTTCTGCCCCTAGTTAACTTATGAAAATTTAAAAACAATTATGATTATCCTTTAAACCCAAGTTTTTTTTTTTTTTGGGTTTTAAAAAGGGGGAAAAAGGGAAAAATCAAAATTTACTGAAACTTATTCTTGATTAACACAGGTCATAATGTCTAGAGTTTTAAAATCGATGCCGATGTTCTCCCTCCTTCATTCACATGCACACCCCACCTACACACACAAACACACACACATATATAAAACCATTTTTTTCTAAGTAATAAAAGAGAAAATCCCGTTTTTAAGTTTTTGACATGGATCCCAAGATCCTTTGGGAAAAACGGGTTTGGGGAAAATTATTTTCCCAACCCCTGTCAGTCTAAAAAAAGAACAAAGGCAACAAAATTTTTTGAGGTTAATCTCAAAAGGTTGTTTAAAAAAAAAAAAGAATTGGGGCCTCTTTTTTCCATCGGAGAATATGAATAAGAGGAAAGTGAAAAGGGAGAAATCTTTTTTCCCAATAAATCTGTTTACTTTCATTTGTGTTAAACTTTTTTTGCTTAACCATTTGTCTACTTTTAAAGAGTTTAAAAAAAAGGAAGAAAAAAAACACACGCTTTTTTTTTTCCATTAAATTTTTTATTGAAGAAAAAATCAACCAAGGTTGGAAAGCCCAAAAACTTTAGGATAGTAGAGCCCCTCGAGTAACTAGAATGAGGCTCTATTTCGGCCTCAGCCTCACCTTTTCTTTTGCCGTTTCCCGGGGGGGTTTTGGCTTAAAAAAGGGGCGGGGAAGGGCAACGGGTTTTGTCCATAGGGTACCCGTAGCCACTAAAATTTGGGGTTCGGGGCCCTTCCCTTTTTTTTTGCCGTTTGCCCGGGGCGTGGAGTCAAAAGGGGTGTCCATATGGGTACCCGTAGTTCTAAAAATATCCATTATGTGGTTCGGCTCCGGCTTCAGTTTCCCGTTTAGCTATGGCGTGAACATGCCCCCTGGCCTCCAGTGTGTCGTCCCATAGCCATTAGCAGGGAAAAGGGGAATGCTGTAAAAATCCACCAAATAATATATGGGGTTTCAGTTTCCCCCTCTTCTTTTTCTCAGTTCGGCGAAACCCAAACCGAACTAGAACCCGGGGGGAAAGATTTGGCATTTAATTTACAAACCCAAATCGGGGAAAACCCAGTGAAAAACCCTTTTTTTGGTATTTTAAAATACTAAAGAGCAGCTCCCATATGTAACTGATTTTTCCCCAAAAATCGGGAAACCCAATTTTGACCTCATTTTAAACCACAACTTCATGATGGAGTGGTGCGGAAAGGAGGGGATTGTAAACTTATATGCTCGTATTTTCTACCCCCCCCAAAATTTCCCAAATAAATAAAGAAATTGGGGCCCTTCGGGGGAGTACAAAAAAATCGTCGAGAATATAAATGCTACTTTTTTTTTTGTTTAATCAGAAATCATAAATTTCCATCCGGGTTTTTAAATTTTTTGTTAATTTCCCTTTTTTCTATTTGGTTAATACTTATCTATCATCGCACAAATTAAAATATATATATTAAAATATAATATATTATATATACATTACATAATTTTTATATATATATATATATATTTATTTATATATATATATAATATAATATATAATATATATATAATATATACACACAAAATATTGGGATATTAAATTCTATATATCAACTTTTTATATATATATATATTATATATTATTATATTTTATATATATAATATATATTATAAAATTTTATATTATATATGTTTTAATATATATTTATATTAAAATAATTTTAAATTAAAATATATGTGCATATAAAATATATATATTTTTATATAATAATTTTCTATATATATTTTATATATATAAATATATTTAAAATAAAGGCATATATATAATTTTATATATTAATATTATATATATATATATTATATAATAATATATATATATTATATTATGTAAATTTTTATGTTTTGTATATGTTTTATGGGATATACACTTCCTATATTTGTGTTAAAATTTAAAATATATTTTAAATATATATAATAATATATATATATAAAATATATTTTATATTATATATAAAATTAAAATAAAATATATATAAAAATATATATAATTATATAATATTTTATATAATATTTTATAATATATATTATATATAAAATAATTATATATAATAAATAGGAGAGAGAGAGAGAGAGAGAGGGAGAGAGAGAGAGAGAAAAGGGGAGAGAGGAAGGGGAAAAGAGAAAAATTCCACTTACATATACATATTACATTTTTTTCACACACACCATACATGAAATGTATATTTTTTTTATACATAAATATAAAAAATAATATATATAAGGGTTTAATTTATATTAAAATATAATATATATATTTATATATATTATATTTTTCCTAATTTTGCCTATTTTGGATGTTTGACATATTTTTGGATTACTTCCTTTTCCCCATCCCACAACACACACCTATATATACCAAAAAATATTTCCCTTTTATATATAATTTAAAATATAAGAGTATTATATTATATTTTTTTATTTTATATATTATTTAAATTTTTATTTAAAATATTTAGAAAAGGTATATTATTAAAATGTATAAAATTATTATATTTATATATATATAATAATTTTATTTTTAAAAATATTATATTTAATATAATATATTATAGAAAATTTTTATATATAACCCCATAAAACACTGTGGGGTATGTGCATGTGTTGTATTCATATCTAGGTATGTGTGCATGTATCTCTCCCTCCCTCTTTCTATATATGCACATATACCTGTATATATCTACATACCCCACCCTATTTTTATTCGGGGCGCGCCCACACAAAACACACACACCCATACAACACTCATATTTTACATATTTTTTATATTTTTTTTTAAATTTTTATATGGGATATCCATACAATTCACATACAAAAATAAAAGATAAGATTTTAAAATTTCTATATTAAATTATATATATTTAAAATAATTATATATTATATATATATATAATATATAAATTTTATAAAATTAAAAAATTAAAAAAAAATATACACACCCCACACACAACCCCCAACCACACAAAAACACACACACACACATGTTGTAACATGGGGAAAAAATGTAATGTAAAGAAAAATGTCTATACCAAAGGATAAAGGGTATCTTTATTTTAAATTTTAAATTTTGGGACAAGTTTGGGGTAAACATTTTTTGATTAAAAAATTCAGGATTAAAGAAGCATTTAAACAAAGGAGGTTGTATCATAAAAAATAAATAAATTATTCTACATTGCTCTGGGATTACAAACGTGGAAAATCTGCACTTTTTAGTTGAAACCAAGGAAAAGTAGTCCCAATTACCCCTCCTTTTGGTCTGTAAAATTCGGGCGGGGTCAGCGAGGTTTGCGGTAAATAAAATCGATCATTTTTTCTTTCGTCGATCACTCCACACTCAAACACCGACGCCATGAAGTTTGTGGTGAGTCAAATGCTTATTTCTTCCCTAAAGGAATTTAAGATAAATTATTATCCCCCTTATTGGTTATCGTACTGATTGTAACCCTTTTTTTATTTTTTTTTATTTTTTATCTCCAGGGGGGTTTTTCCCGTTGGCTTTTCGCCGTAACAGCAAGCAAAGAGGGAAAACTGAGCCCCATTTTTTGGTTATGGTGGATATTTAGGCATTCCTTTTCCCCCGCTTATGGCTATGGCTTACGGCGTCCCTGGGGGGGCCCTGTGCATCTTCACGCTGTAGCTAAACGGGAAACCAAACCCGAATCTGAAAACCCCATTCTACGGGGGCTACACGTTCGGGCACCTATTTTGCCCCACAACCCCCCCCCCCTCCTACTCCATACCCTGGCATCGGCAAAAGGGAGGCTGAGGCCCAACCAGAACCTCCTACGGAGGGTTTTGTTTGGCCTTTAAACGAACCTTAAAGGGGTTTTTTTTCCCCCTACCCCCCATTTTGGCCATGGTATTAAAGACCTTTCGGAACGGATTTTTGGATATTAACGATTCAGTTTGGGGGAGTCAGTTGGTATATGATACGTGGGCCTTTTTTGAAAAAAGGAAAAAAAGGCATACGTTCATAGTTTTCTATTTCATGAATTCCTTAAAATTTAATATCTTGGGTTTAAAGGGCCATACCTCTTAAAAAAATTTAAGGGATGGGTTTCCTCCCCAACCTTGGAGATCCCCCCCTTCGCCCGTTTTTTTTTTAGTAAAAGGAAAGGGGAGGGGAAAATGTTATTTATATTATATAATATCATTAAACCCTAACCCCGTACACATTCCATATGAAAATTATGTGTGTATGTGTCTCTCCCCGTGTGGGGTACACACCATATTGTGTATATATATATATATATATATTATATATATAATATAAAATATAAATATATTTTATATATTTTTATAAAATTTTAAAATTTTTAAAGCAAATGTATAATTAAAAACATACCCTACATCATCTACATCCCTACTCCCCCCCACACACATGGGACACAAAACACACACACATGCCCACACAAACAAAACCCCACCCACCACACACACACACCACACCACACCACACACCAAAAAACACACCACACACGGGGCGCGCGCGCGCGCGCAATATATATAAAATTTCATATTACACACACACATATATATATATTATAATATATATTTTATATATATTATATATATTAAAATTTTATTTTATATATATATACATACACACACTAAACCCGTATGTAAATAAATACCAAAATATCTATTAATATTAGAGTCATAGATAATGTAAAAGTATATATGATTTAAAATATATATATATATAAAAAATATTATATATAAAATTATAATATATATAAAAAATAATATATATATATTTTATTTATATAAAGTCTTAAAAAAAATCAAAATCTTGAATTAATAATTTCCGTATGAAAGAATATATAATGTACACACCACTCGCCACACACTCACAGCCCTACACACTACACACACACACACACCCCCCACCCCCACCACACACACAAAAAACACACACCACACACCAAACACACATATAAAAAATTAATATATTTTATATTTAAAATATAATTTTTATATCTGTGTTTGTGTGTGTGTGTTGTGTGTGTGTGTGTGTGTGTGTGTGCGTGTGTGTGTGTGTGTGTGTGTTTGTGTTTGAACGCGTGTGGGGTGTGTGCGCAATTGTTTTGTATATTTTCGCCAACTTTTTACATACTGATTTCAGTATAGAAATTTCCCTTACAACTCATATATAACATTTATTCCCCCCACAAAAACACACAAACAACACACCAACCACATAAACCCCACCCACACACACACACACCACACACACCCCACACAAAACCCCACAACACACACCCCATACACACCCCACCGCGCACAACCCCACACACACACACCCCACCACACACAAACGGGCCCCACCAAAACACACCAAAACCACAAAACACACACCAAAACACACACACACCCCACACGAAATATTTATATAATCATATATGTAATATTAAAAATATATAATATATTATTTATAAAATATATATAATATTTACACATATATTTTTATATATAACACATTACCTACACAGACAGATATATATACAAAAAACCCCACCATTACATTTTACATATGCCGCAATTTTTAAAGTTTTAGGCATACATTTATATTTCTCTCTGCCTCTCTCTTTTCTAATTTTAATAATCCACTATATTTCCGGGATGTATGCATATTTAATTTTTTGTATATGTATTCAGGGCTATATCTGTTTTTATAAAAATGTTGTATAATATATATTAAAATATATATATTTTATATATATAATTAAAATATTATATATTATATGTATAGCATTTATTTCATATTTTAAACTTTTTTATCTCTCTATATCTACAAGGGTTTTTGTAATTTTTTATTCAAGTAGGAAAAGGGGCCAGTGAGTGGCAGGATTGCCCTGTATGGGTTTAAAAATGTTGTACGGTGCAGACCTGATTCGTGGGTTTTATGTAGGGAGCCATGACTGAAAAATCAAATGTTTGAATAAATTGTATACATATGTACCTGCCCCCAATAATGCCTACTAATTTTGTTTTTGGGCCCTTTTCCCTTACAAAAATTATTTCCCCATTATACCTTTTTTATCAGACAGGGTACATTATTATATTTATAAATTTAAAAGCTATAATTTTTTTCGTATCGAATATCTTCATGGCAGGGGTATTATTAATTAGTATATCATTATTAAGGCTGTAGCCAAAAGAGTGGGAAATGAATTTTTGGGCCCCAAAATTTTCGTTATTCTATGTAATATATATCCCATTTATTTTTCACAGAAATGACACTTTTCAAATTTTTCCCAAAAACATAAAAATGTAAATTTATGCAATTTGCATTATCTGGGAAAATTTTTTTTTTAGTTTCAATTTTTTTCCCTTTTTTGTCGGGGTTTATTCTTTATTTGCTTTCCCAAATAGTTCATGTTTCGCATCTGCTTAACATGGTACTTGCGAATATAGGCAATGCATGTCTTCGTAACATGACGACATTAATTTATAAATAGTATTCATAGCAAAAAAGGAAAGCAATAGCCATTGCCAAAAGGACGGTCCCGGGCCCAAATTTAAATTTGAAAGGGAAAGGCCATACTTAAAAAACCCCCCAAAGTGAGGGGTCTACTTGGGCTTTTGCTTTTGGCCTCAGCCTCCCTCTTCCGATACCGTGTGGAGGGGGGGGCAAAAGCCCGGGGTCCGTATTTGGGAAACCTAACCTTCTAATGACCTCTGTCAAAAGGGGGTTTTTAGCTTCGGGTTTGGCTTCAAGTTTACTACAGGTGTAAAACCCATGGGCCCTTTAGGGACCCCCGTACCATATCCCCCGTAAAAATAACCAGGGCCCTTTAGGGCAACTGTAAACCTTCCCGGGAAAAAAACCAAAGGCCTTAAGGGACATCCTAACCTATCCCCAAACACGGTGGAAAAAAGTAGTATCGGGGAATCCCTAAGAGGGTTTTTTTCTTCCTTTTGCTTTTATGCCACGGCAGGCAACCAAAAAATAACCTGGAAAAAGATGGACATTCTGGTGAAAAAAAAAAAATCTTAATATCAAGGATATGTTTTAAAAAAAGACCTTATTTCGGGGCCTTGTTCATCAATACCCTTGGGGTAAAATCACTGGAAAAACAATATCTTAACCTCAGAAATTAATCAGAAAATTCCCAGTGATCAGAGAACTAAAAAATCCACCGTTTCCCTAAAATTTAGTAGTTTTTTAAATTACCTAAAGTTAACATTATGGTTTTTATAAAATCCATAAAAAATGGAAAGATAAAGACCCAAAATCTATACCGTGCAAGTGTATTGGGTGTGTGTGTGTGTGTGGGGTGTTTTTGTGTGGTGTGTGTGTGTTGCGTGTGGGGGTGCGTTTTGTGCGTGTGTGTGTGTGGTGTGTGTGTGTGTGTGGGGTGTGTGTGTTTTTTGGGGGGGGTGTTTTGTGTGTGTGTGTGGTGCGTGCGTTCGTGCGTGCTTTCGTGCGTGTGTGGGTGTGTGTGCTTTTCAATTTAAAACCTTTGGATTAAATCTTAAAATTTGATTCCATCCCTTTGTAAAATCGCACCCCCATTCTCATATTGGGAGGCGGTAATGTCAATTATGCCGGGAACGAGGTTTTAAGGCGCAAAATTTTTTCATTAATGTTTCGTATCTTTTCTTTGTATGTAATTTACCCAGATTTTTTTTAAAAAAGACACTCATTAAAATCCTAATTTTTTGGGGGGTTTTCATTTCCCCTTCATACCTTTTTTGCATTTTTAATATCAAACAAATGATTTTATAAGCAAGTGGAAAATGCAGATTTAAAATCAGTTATAAAAGGGTTAAATTCACAAAATTCCTTTTTTGTATAGGGATTAATGCAACAAACCCCAACCCATGTTTAGAACGTATTTTTACCCGCATATTTATGAGTATTTTTTTAAAATTTGTTTTTTTTAAAAGAATTGTTCTTTATTTTTTGTTCTGCAGCTAGTTTCAACCCCACACAACACACAACCACACAAACCCCACAAACACACACACACACACCCCACCCACACACACACGCAATTGAGGGTTTATTTTTTTTTTTCATATTATTTTTGGCCTACTTTCAAACAGTGTTACTAAAAATAAACAAAAACCCCTCATGTGCTTATAATGTATGTATTCAGAAAACAAAACCTACTTTTAAAACCCCGTGTCTTAACCCGAAAAATATCCACCTTTTATGGTAATCTAACCATCAAAAATTAAAAAATTTCTTGTGAAAAGAGTTAAAAGTCCTTTTTTTTAAAAATGTAATATTTCCCATCAAAAAGATATTACGGGGGCTTTTAAAAAGTGTCCCGTGAAGGGTTCTGAATTAATTGCCATACATATTCTCCCCTTTATCTCCATCCTTCGAGGTTTAAAAGGGTTTTGCGTTTCGCCCGACAGCAATCTATAGAACATTAACGTTTGCTTTTAAAACATTTCAAAAAGGGACCTTAAAACCCTCAATATAAAAAAATTTTACTGTATCCCAAAAAACGGGCTTAAAAACTACAGCCCTTAGTGCATATACATTACCCGGATGAAGCAAAACTACCCCAAGGGAAAAGTGGGGGAAAGTGGGGTCGAGGCCCCCTGCTTGTGATGCAACATTTGGTTATGGTTTTTAGCCCTGACGAAACCCCGGAGGCCTCCCTACATGTACCTCCCATAAACAAATGTGAAGTTAAACCGACGCCGAGCTCTGGGTTTTAGACGGAGAAGTTTTGGCCTTCCAAAAGGCAACCTGGGTCTTAGGCGTCGGCAAAAGCGTTGGGGCCGTCTCACAATATTTCTGGGTTGTTCTATTCCCAATTTTTATTAACTTTTCCCCGTTTCATGATTTATGATATTACGTTTTATTACGTGGCCCCCCAAAACCCCCGCAAAACCGGGAAAAAACAGATAGGAAACAAATTGTTTTTCCCCAAAAATAAAGACTTAACGAAAATTGGGGGTTTTTTTTTAAGAGCTGAACTGAGACTAGGGTTTTTTTTAGGGATTTGAAAATATGTTTTTATGAATGTTTGTAAAACAGACATAAAGCTAGAAACCCTTTCCCATCTATCAGATCGGGGTTTTCACTATATTCTCGTCCCCTAAAACTAAAATTAATTAAAAAGAGATGCACGTATTCTTTTCATTAAAAAGAATTTCACTAATGGTCTAAAATTTTCCTTTTGAAATTATCAAAAATAGAGGGAAAAGTAGTCCCTTTTTAAATGAATTTTCAGTTAGAAACACCTCACAGAAAATTTCCTATTTAAATTTTCACTTTTTTTTGTTTTATCGAGAAAAGCTATTTTCTTTTTTTACTTCTTTTCTCCTTTTTGTAAACTAAAATTTAACTTTTAAAATTTTCCCAATTTTTTTTTCTTATTTTTTTTTTTTAGCTGTCGTTTTTTAAAAATTAAATACTTATTTTTTATGAACCCCATTGTTTTTTAAAAAAGGGAAAACATATCTTGACTTTTGGCCCTTTTTTTGGGAATAATTTCATTTTAGGTTTTTGGATTCCTTTTTTATTTTCCTAAAGGGGAGTTCTCCATGTGTTTTCCTTGGTTTTTAATAAAGTTGGGATTCATTATTCATGGATTTGGAAAAAAGAACATAGTTCCAAATTTCGCGTCTTTATTTTTTCTTTTCGATATTGTGTATAGGGCGGAAAAAATTCACCCTATAACCCCAAAACCCAAAAAGGGCTGTAAAGGCCGTAGCCAATGGGGGGTAGAGACCAAACCAAGGGGCCCGGGAAGCCATATCCAAAAAACCTCCGTAGGAGTCTTCCCGGTTCGGCTTACCCCCCTCCCTCTTTTCCGATGCCATGGGTTGGACGTAGGGGTGGGCGTGTGGGACATACAGGTGACTGTACGGGTTTAAACCCTAGCCTCCCCTAATAAAAGTGGGGTTTGGCTTTTTGGGGGTTTGGGTTTTTACGTTTAGCTTTCAGCGTGTACATGCACCCTCCCCCCAGGGGCGCCATAAACCATAAGAAGCCCCATAAAGGGGACCGTAATTTTCCCAGCAAAATTTCCCTAATGAGGTTTTACCCTTTCCCTTTTTTGCCGGCTCCAAATGCGGGCCCGCCAAAAGAACAAGAAACCCGGAAAAAAAGTAACTTTCGTTCAGGGCCCGCAGCACTTTTCACACATCCATACTCACTCTCGGAATTTGGGGTTTTATATAGGCCATCCCCACATTTTAGGGCATGAACACTTTCCTGCATTTCCCTTAGCACATAGCTAATTCATTAAGGTTTTCCCTTACAAATTAACTGTTATTTGTTTTAAACCTATCTCCGTTTGCTTTCCCTGCCTGTAATTCATTCCTATCTATATGTTTTTTCCGGGGAAGGGGTTTTTATCATTTTCATTATCATTTTTTTTTTTTTTTTTTTTTTTCAGGAAGGGAAATTTAATCTCACGCCACTTTTTGTTCAACAATCCGCGGGGCCCTTTTTTGGGACCAGGTGGCCCTTTTATGTAAAGAATAAATTTGTGCTGTTTCATGACCAAAAAAACCAAAGGGCCCCTGCTTTTCCAGGGAACCCTTTATGGGGGAAGCTTAAGGGGGAGTGGCGGTAAAGACCGGGCACGACTTATATAACCATAATTTAAAAACCCCCCCCATCGTTGTGGGTTTAAGCTTTTTCCCTTTGCATGGAACGATAATAAGGGGAGGTGGGAAAGGTAAACTGATCTTCATGACTTTAAAAGAGAATGCCTTATTTATTCCTCCCGGATAAAAAAAGTTATCCCCAAAAAACCAAATTTCCAAACTATGTATTTATTTTTAATGTATATAAGCCATACATGGCACCCAACCACAAAACACCCCATACATAAATTATTACCTATACAAACGCGCTTACATTGACATGCCTAATTTTATTTTAAAATTTTAGGGACATATATCTACAAAAAACAAAAACATTGACCTATGTGATTGTGTAATGGTGGACAAACCCCTATAATATATTATATATCTTTTTTATTTTATATATAATATATATTATAAAAAATTGGGAAAAATATACACCTTAAACACACACACAAAAACCCACACACACCACACACACACACGCGCGCGCGCGGGATATTATATATATAAATATAAAATATATTAAAAATATATAATATAATTTATAAAAATATATGGGATATATATATACATTTTAAAACACATCCAAAATTTTGTATATGAAAATCTATATATAAACATGTTTTAAAACATAAAAAATTTTATGCTCCACTTTTTTATGTTTTTGTCCCCCCCGTATACTATTACCTTTTTTTATATCATCATATCTATATATAT
>NC_051391.1:52577260-52584760 GCF_015228065.2 Penaeus monodon
AAGAGTTCTGTGAATGCTTCTAAATTTTCATGTTCCCCTTCTCCACCCTTCAAAGGAAAATATATGTAATATATCTCTATCTCTTCGAGTATATCCACTTATCAATGTATGATACATATCTATATATACACACATTAGTCTGCCTGTATGAATATATCACGAATATAATACACTTATCTATATGTAAAGTGGAATAATGCAGTAACGCATTGATATAGATAAATAATAACCCTCCCTGAGCAGAACCGCTCATAATATGACCCAGAATGAAGTGCTAAACCAAATGTACGTCAAGACCCAACTAAAGAAAGCGTACAAGTATGTTACTTATTCCACTGACATACTTAACTACTTATACTAGAATAATGATAGCGAGGTTGTGCACATTCCCGACGTAAGAGATTCGGAAATTCAAATCATATTTACTGATATACTAAGGTGTCTATAGAAGATGGAATAAAGCAGTAACATACACACGCACCACACACATACATGCCCAAAAACAAATTTTACAATTTTGATAAAGAACATCAAATAATATTAAATGTATATTTTCTTCTCAGCCATACAGATTTTGGTAAAAAAAAATGCTGTCTTTAAAAACTCTCAGGTATATCCAGGACAATATATATATATATATATATATATAAATATATATATATATATATATATATATATATATGATAGATTATAATATATATATCATATATACTATACACACATCATATAATATATTATATATATATATATAATATATACTATATATAATATATATATATATATTATATATATGTATATATATAATATTATATATATATAATATATATATATATATATATATATATATCCACATACATATATACATATATTATCATAATTATTGTTTAAACCAACAATCCTTAGATATCAGCTCTATTTGAGTTTCCATCCATAAGTTACACTATATAAGTGCGATAGTTTTCACACTACATAGAACTTTTTAGTTATGTTTATATAAGATTATTTCCTTTAATCGCTTAGTTTGCTCTAGATGAACCTGATGGAAAAACGTTGATAATTTTTTAAATATATATATTGTTTGTTTTTGTTTACCTTGAGATCTCAACTATCGGTGTTTGTCATCATTAAAGGTCTCATTGCTGAAATGTATCAATGCAGTTAATATGAAATCTCAACATTTGTTTTTCAAGACATTAAGATGTCTTTTATGATTAAGGGTTATTTTTAAGAGTTTATCATAGTGTCGATTGTGCAAGGAGTTGAACATAGGAACACGGTGAGTGCATGTCTTTATTTTTCTCTTCGGGTGGTTTTATGATAAACTGATTCATCCATAATATCCATAGCCAAAAGGTCGGTAAAGACCGTAGCCAAATGGGCGGTAGAGGCCGAAACCATAGGGTCGGTAAAGGTCATATCCATAACCTCCGTAGTGAGGCTCTGGTTCGGCCTCAGCCTCCCTCTTGCCGATGCCAGGGGGTGTGGAGTAAGAGTGAGCGTGTGGGGCATAGGAAGTGTCAGTACGGGTATCCGTAGCTCCGGAGTAATGTGGGTCAGCTTCGGGATTGGCTTCCACGTTTAAGCTACAAGGTGTACATGCACATGACCTCCAGGACGCCATAGCCATACCCATAAGCACGTAAGAGCCGTAGTTCCTGGATATCCGTAATGAGGTTCAGCTGTCCATCTTCTGCTATGATACCATGCGGCATCCAACAGAACTAGAACCTGGAGAAAGAAGTAACTTACGTTCATGACTGCTTGCTCTTATTACAGACCTATACGTATTCCCGTGAATGAGGGTGTGTATATAGGCCTTCACACATTTTAAGGCGTGAACACGTACATGCATATTCATTAGTACAATAAGCAATGTCATTTGGTTCCATTATAAAGTACAGTTATTTATTTTAGCATATCTTCGTTCGCTCCCATGAAACTGAAAACATCATCTTCCTATGTATATATATATATATTTTCGGTGTTGTTATTTTATTTATTTATTTATTTATTTTTATTTTTTTTGGTTAAGGAAGAACTTTAAACCCACGCCGCTTTTTGTCCAACAATCCGCGGTGCCCAGTATGGTACTAGATGTCTTCATATGTACAGAATAACGTGCTGATTTCATTACCAATAAACCAAATGCTCTCTGCTTACCAGTAACTTCATGGTGTGAAGCTTACAAGGAGTGGAGTGGGCGAAAGGAAAGACGGGACACGACTTATCTACCATCTCCGACTCCGCCCAGAAAGAGTTATAGTCCACGGCCTCCATTTGCTTGGAAAGACATAGAGGCGAGGGTATTTGGTAGACGGACCTTCAAGAAGCAAGTGATAATGCCTGATTTATTCTTCATAGGATAGACATTACGTTCTCAAGAATGCATAAATATTAATCTAACATATTAAATGACGAATTAAATATGTGGTATATATATGTATATATGCCATACATGCACGCACGCACACACACACACACACACACACACACACACACACACATAAACACGCGCTTACAATGACATGCATATATTAATATGTATGCACTATATATATCTACAAAAGTACAAAAACATTGACGTATGTGATTATGTATCTGTATGTACACCCACATATATATATGTATGCATACACACACACACACACACACACACACACACACGTGCGCACGCGCACACAAAAATACACATACACACACATATATACATATATACTCACATCTATGTATATAAATGTTTATACATAAAAATATATGTGCTCTCACTTTCTGTATGTTTGTCTGCTGTATACTAAGTAGATGTGTGTATATATTATCATATCTATCTATCTATACATCATAGTTTGTATACACACACATATATACATTTATGGATATATATGCATACATATTTATATTTATGTATATATACACACACTATATGCAATTACTGAATCATATATACAACATATAGTATCAGGTAATTAATACATAATATATATGGATATCTAGATGAAACATATATATATATATATATATAATAATGAGTATAGATATATAGATAGAGATATATAGATATATATATATTACTGCTATACATATATATACGGTACATATATATACTGTATATATCTATATATTTATATATATATGCTTATATATATGATATATACATATGTATATATATGTTTATATATAATATATATTTTTACATATTGTCTACATATATATGTATATATATACAATGTAATGTATGAAGAAATGTTTTACACCATTTAATTGTTTTGTAACTATACTGATATTATAGCTTCTATGTTCTGTTCCATATGGTACGAAGATCAGTTATAGTTTTTTCAAGAGTTCTGTTAATGCCTATAAGGGAAAATGTATCTACTATATCTATCTATCGCTTCGAGTATACCTACCTATCAATACATAGTATATATCGATATATATCTATATGAATATATCTTTCACGATATATAATATACATATCTATAAGTAAGATGCAATAGTGCAAAAACGCATTAATATATAACAGAATAGCCCTCTCTGTTCAGAACTCGTCTCAGCCACTCAAAGTATGACGCAGAATGAACAGCACTAAACCAAACGTACGTCAAGACATAATTAAGGAAGGCGTACTAGCATGTTACTTATTCCTTAGACAATACTGGGCACTCAGTGGAACTGATTCAGAAATACAAATATAATTCACTGATATTCTGAAGTGTCTATGAAAGATGGACTGATGCAGTAATATACACATGAACGCACACGCATATACTCATGCTCACACACAATCTTACATTTTTGATAAAGCACATTAAATTCCTATTTTCTTCGTAGCCACATAGATCTTGGTTAAAAAAAAGCTTTCTCTTTAGAAACTCCCAGGTATATCCACAACAATAGACACACACACACAGACAGATATATATACATATGTGAGATATATTATTATAATTGTTTATACCAACAAACCTTATATATCAGCTCTATTCGAGTTTCTCTCAACAAGTTACCCTACATAAGCGCGATAGTTTTCAAACTTCATGCAAATTCATAGTAGTGTTCATATAAGATTATTTTCATGAATCAGTTAGTTTGCTCTAGATGAAAACGTTAGTGTGGAAACGCTAATCCCTTCTTTAATATATAAATATATATTGTTTGTTTGTTTCTTTTTACTGAAATCTTAAATTATCAATGGTGTGCATTCTTAAAAGACTCATTACTGAATGCATCTATACAATTAATATGAAACCTCAACATTAAAAAAATCTATTATAGTTAAGTATTATTTTTAAGAATTGCCTTAGAAAAGTTTTTGCATATGTTTAGTAGTACTGCTTATGTCGATTATGCAAGGAGATGAAAATAGGAACACGTGAAATGCATGTCTTTATTTTTTTTCTCTTCGGGGTGTTTTACGATAAAACTGATTTATCCATAATACCCACAGCCAAAAAGGTTGTAAAGACCGTAGCCCAAATGGGCTGTAGAGCGAACATAGGGTCGGTAAAGGCCATAATCCATAACTCCGTAGTGAGGCCTCTGGTTCCGCTCAGGCCTCCCTCTTTGCCGATGACAATGGGTGTGGACGTAGGGAGTGGCGCGAGTGGGGCATAGAGTTGTCCGTACGGGATCGTAGGCCTCTGTAAATAATGTGGTTCAGCTTTGGATTGGCTTCACGTTTACGCACAGCGTGTACACGCACAAGACCTCCCAGGGACACCATAGCATTTACCCATAAGTACGGAAGGGTAGCCGTAATATCCAGAATATCCGTAATGAGGTGCAGCTTCCCTCTTTGCTCGTACCACTGCGTCAGCAACAGAAATAGACTGGAAAAAAAGTAATTTTAGGTTTCACTGCATGGGCTTATCACAACTCATACACCTCCCGTGAATGTGGGCTGTTTTATATAAAGACCTTCACACATTTTAAAGCGTGAACACGTACCTGCATTAGTACAGTAGCCAATGTCATTATGGTTCCATTACAAAGTATAGTTATTTGTTTTTAGCATATCTTCGTTCGCTCCCATGAACTGTAATTTAACTTCCTATATATATATATATATATATATATATATATATATATATATATATATATATATATATATATATATATATATATTTGCTGTGAAGTGTTATTATATATATATGTTTTTTTGTTTTCAGGAAGAATCTTACACTCACGCCGCTCTTTCTTTTAAACCAATCGCGGTGCACCAGTTGGGATATCAAAAAGAATAAACTAGTGATGATTCATTACCATCCAAACCGGTGGTCTTGCTGACACAGTAACTTCATAAGTGGAGGCTTAGGGTGTGGAGTGAGGGAGGAAGACTCGACACGACTTATATACCATCTGACTCCGCCCACAACACTGGTGGCCACGTTGCCATTTGCCGGGAACGACATATGGACATATGTAATGGAAAACTGATGATCATTATGATGCAAGTGATAATGCCTTGCTTATTTCTTCAAAACATAGACATTGTAATATAGGTGACAACGTTATCCAAAATGCATGAATAATATTCTAACAGATTAAATGGCAAACTGTATGTATAGTATGTATACACACACAAATGCCATACATACACACGCACACACACACACACATGTAGATAACGCACTGCTTACACAAAACATGCATAGTATATTGTATGCACTATATACAAACTACAAAACACAGGTGATTGCTAAACTAAGTGTGTTACATATATGTATTATAAATGTACACATTCACACACACAAACCGCGCGCGCGTACACAAAGAAACTCACACATCTATACATATATCTACATATAAACACATCGATCTGTATATAGGCATATCCATCCATAAACATGTTTATACATAAAATTTCTACGTGTTTAACTTTCTTTAATTTTTTTTTTTTATTTCTGTTTCTGCTTGAGTGTTATGTAGATGTATGTACATAGAGACCATAAGTATATATATCGTATTTCACACACAAACATATACATATAAGTATATATATACTGTATGAGTACACACACACATACACCACTATATATGAGTATTTGTAATATATATACTATATTTATGCACACACACATACATACATATATATATATATATATATATATATATATATATATATATATATATATATATATATATATACTATATATATATATGTATGTATAGCATCTTCTACACACAAGCATATATGTGGTATATATAAATTTTAGTTCATGTGTTAGATGAGGATGCGTAACCTTTTGATGTTATCTAACTCTATATTATAATGATGCTATGTCATTCCATATTATGCGAGATCTGCTAAAGGATCTTCAAGGTCAGGTACTACCTTTAAATACCAGTATCATAGTACTATATTTATCTATCCTTGAGTATATCTACTATCAATATATATGATATATATCATACACTTACAATCTTCGTATAGAGATATCTATATCACGATATAATATATACATATATTATCTATATATATATATATATATATAATATATATATATACAAATTTTTTTTATATATATGTTAAGAAGGAATAATGTAAAACGCATTAATATAGATAAATAACAACTCTCCCTGACCAGAATTGTCTTCGAAAGTATGACCCAGAATGAACAGTACTAAAACTACTACTAGCCATTACTAGCATGTTACTAGTTCCATAGACGTACATTCCCCGTGGGAGTCAGTGTAATTGACTCAAAAATTTCAGGATCCTAATAATGATAGACGAGGTGTTTATGAAGAAGGAATAACTAGTAGATGGAATAACTAGATTACACGCATACACACATACACACAAATGCATGATTACACACTGAATCTTTAAGTTGATAAAGTCACTTAAATGTGAATTTCTAGCTCTTGGTTAAAAAAAAAAGGAAAAAAAGTTCTGTCTTTGAAAAAAAACTCCCAGGAATAACAAGACCATATGTTAATTACATAGTGAGATATACATTATGATTATTGTTTAACCAACAGGACCTTACAATATCAGCTCTATTTAAAGGTTTCAAGATAAAACATTAAAATTCTTAACTGACGCTATGGAGCTCAATAAAATTCATACTTTCATAGTTTATAAGTTGTATTAATATAAGCTTTATTTCGTAAAATCAGGTAGCTCGCTCTAGATAGAGTGTATGTCTATTAAATGCTTTTAAGTTTAAGGTTATTTGAAAAGATTCTGCTATGTTTAGTAAACATGCTTATCATAGTGTCTATTAAGGAAGTGAAACAGGACCACAGTGAGTGCTTGTTTTGTTCGTTTCTTCGATATATGAATACGCACGGAAATAATTCACCCATAGTATCCATAGGCAAAAGGTCAGTAAAGACCGTAGCCAAATGGGCGGTAGAGGCCGAAACAATAGGCTCGGTAAAGGCCATATCCATAACCTTCGTAGTGGGGCTCTGGTTCAGCCTCAGCCTCCCTCTAGCCGATGCCATGGGTGTGGACGTAGAAGTAGGCTTGTAAGGTGTACAGGCGACTGTGCGTGT
>NC_051391.1:52589760-52594760 GCF_015228065.2 Penaeus monodon
ATATTTTTTTACTTATTTATATTTTTTAAGAATCAATTTTAAACTCACGCCGGTCTTTCTTTAACAATCGGCGGTGCCCAGTTTGGTGTGAGATGCTTTCATATCAAAAGAATAACTAGTGGTCTCTGCTTACCAGTAACTTCATGGTGGAGGCTTAAGGGTGTGGAGTGGCGAAGGAAGACTCGACACGACTTATATACCATCTGACTCCGCCCACAACACTGGTGTCTACGTCGCCATTTGCCTGGAACGACATCGAGGCGAAGTGTAATGGAAGACTGATGATCATCATGACGCAAGTGATAATGCCTTATTTATTCTTCAAAACATAGACAATATAATATAAGCGATAACGTTACCCAAAATGCAGGAATAATATTCTAACAAAGTAAATGCCAAACTGTATGTATATTATATACACACACATACAAATGCCATATATGTACACACACACACACACACACACACACAAACACACACACACACATGTACATAAACATGTGCTTACACAAACATGCATATGTTTATATGTATGCACTATATATAAATCTACAAACGTACAAAATCATTGATATGTGATTGTACATCTATGTGTGCACATATCTGTATGTATAAATGTAAACATTCAAAACACACACACGCGCGCGCACACAAACAAACTCACACATCTATACATATATCTACATATACACACATCGATATGTATATAGGTAAATCCATCCATAAACATGTTTATACATCAAAATCTACGTGTTTTCACTTTCTTTATATTTTTTGTGCTGTATATTATGTAACTGTACGTATATATGAGCATAAGAATATATATCATATTTCACACCCAGATATATACATATATGTATATATATGCATACAAACGTGTATATATATATACTGTATGAGTACACACACACATATACTGTATATTTGTAATATATATACAATATTTATGTACACACACACACACACGCACACATACACACACACACACATGTGTATATATTATGTATGTGTATGTATATTCTACACACACGCATATATGTGTGTGTGTGTACAAATTTTAGTCATGTGTTAGATTAGATGTTTACACCTTTGAATTGTTATCTAACTCTATTATTATTAATGATATTTTGTTCTATTCCATATGATACGAAGATCTGCTAAAGATTTTCAAGAGTTCAGTTACTACCTTTAAATATCATATACTATATCTATCCCTTTGAGTATATCTTATTATCAATATATGATATCTATATACTATCTATATGATATTTATATACTTATCAATCTCTCTGTATAAATATATCTAGCGCGATATATAATATACAGATATATATGTAAGAAGGAATAATGAAATAACGCATTGATATAGATGAATAACAACTCTCCCTGACCAGAATTCGTCTCTCGAAAGTATGACCCAGAATGAACAGTACTAAACTACTACTAAGCATACTAGTATGTTACTAGTTCCATAGACTTACATTCCACGTGGACAGTCAGTGTATGTGACAGAGAAATTCAGATCCTATATATTGATATACCGAGGTGTTTATGAAAGAAGGAATAACTAGTAGATTGAATAACTAGTTTACACGCATACACACATACACACAAATGCATGATTACGCACGAATCTTACAGTTTTGATAAAGTCACTTTAAATGTGTATTTTCTAGCTCTTGGTAAAAAAATGATCTGTTTTTAAAAACTCCCAGGAATACCCCAAAACCCTATATGTTATATATACATATGTAATATATTATTATATTAAATTGTTTATACCAAAAACCCTTTAAATATCAGCTCTTTTTAAAAGGGTTTCAGATAAAAAAAAAAAAAAATTTTTTAACTTACGCTAGGGAAAGCTCAAAAAAAATTCAACTTTCATAGTTTTAGTTGTTTAATATAAAGCTTTTTTTCGTAAACGGTTGCTCCTCTAATAGATTTAAAATGCCTTTTATATTTTTTTTTTTTTTAAAAAGGTTCTGCATATTTTTAGTAACATTGCTTATCAAAAGTTTCTATTAGAAAGGGAAATTGGGAAAAGAACCAGTGATGTTTGTTTTTTGTTCTTTTCTACGATTTTTGGGAATACGGGGAAAATAATTCCCCATATTTCCTAGCAAAGGTTTTAAAACCTATTGAAATGGGCGTAAGGCCGAACCGTGGTCGGAAGGCCAATCCAAAACCCCGTAAGGGGGTTTTGGTTCGGCCTCGCCTCCCTAGCCGAGCCGGGGTGGGACTAGAAGTAGCTGTAGGGTATCAGGCACTTTTTCCGTATCCTCTGTAAAATTGGTTCAGTTTTTGGTTTGGGCTTCACTTTAGCTACAGCGTGTCAGACCAGGGCCCTTTCAGGGACCCCTAGCCATAAGCATAAACACGTAAGGGTACCGTGGTTTCCGCATTTTTCGTGTAGGTTCTTCTTCCCTTTTCTTTTCTGCTCCCCAGGGGGGCAGAAACAGAAATAAACTACACCACTAAACACACACACATACTGCTCACACACTATAATGTTTTTTTTTCTTCGTAGCCTATACTCTGTCCCTAAAAAACGTTTTATTTTATATTTTGTACAACAAAATATGCAAAATATAACATAACGTATCTATATGTGCATACTATGTGGTGTATATTACATTTATTGTTTAACAAAAACCTTACAATCAGCTCTTTTAAAATTTGATCGAAAAAACAAAAAATTTTTCACCTTTTATTTATTTACGCTATGTAACTTAAGAGTTACATTTTGTTAATATAAGGTTATTTTCAGTAATCGTAGCTCAGTTAGAGTTTTTGATGGAATAAATCTAATCATTCTTTGAACTATATATATATATTATTTTAATTAAAATATATATATATTTTATTTTTAATATATAATATATATATATATTTTATTTACCTTAAATTTAAACTGTCAGCTTTTGCCATCACAAAAGACTGCATGCTCTATGCTTAGTATAAATCTATCATTTGTATTTCGGATGTTTACTTTTTATAGTTAGGGGATTTTTTTAGATTTGTCTTAAAAATTTTCTCATATTTCATAACATTGCTTTCATTTTGTCGTTTATCTGGGGTTTTGAAAATAGGGCATAGCCCCCTTGAAGTTTTTTTTTTTTTCTTTTCAATGGGGGGTTTTTGATGAAAAGGATTCAGCCAAAATACCCAAAACCAAAAGGTCTGTAGAGCCCGTACCAAAAATGGACGTGGGGCCAAAACCAGGGGTCGGAAAAGGCCTGCCAAAACCCCCGTGGGGGGGGCTCTGGTTCGGCCTCAGCCTCCCTTTCCCGTCCCAGGGTTATGGCTAGGATGGGCGTGTGGGACCCGTAGCCTCCGTAGAATGTGGTTCACTTCGGTTTGGGCTTCACTTTTAGCTACAGCGTGTACTGCACAGACCTCCGGGGACCCATACCATAACATAACCGGAAAGGGGTAACCTAGTGTCCGCATATCCTATGGGGTTTCCCTTTCCCCTCTTCTGCTCTCTCCTGCGGCAGCCCAACAAAACTAAACCTGGGAAAGAATAAAATTTGCATTCTTAATTTTAAATTTTAAATGAAAGGCGTGAAGGGATTCTGATTTTTAAGAACATCTAACTACTCTGGGATCGGTTTTACTAATGCTTATTCTTTTTTAAGAAGTAAACTTTACAGATGGATATTTAATATAGATGATTCATCCATATCCTCCACAGAGACCGAAACCATAAAGCAAGTAAACATCATAGACATAGTTAAGTTCTAATTTCATATATTAATGTATATATGTAAGTTTATATATATGTATAATAATGTATATTTATACTAAACATAAGTACTGACTATTTTTATATGTTAAATGTAAAAATATATACACCAAAAACCATATTTTGGTAATTTTAAAGTTTTAACTACCCAAAAAATATATTATATATTTAAAATATAAAATTTTATATATATATAAAATATATATATATTTAAAATTTTAAAAAAAACACAAAAACACACACCCCCCACAAAAAACACCCACACACACACACACACACAAATAACAATATATTTATATTATATATTTATTAAAATATAATAATATATTAATACAGATATATATTAAATAATAATTTTTATTTTTTATAATTCATTAGAAAAGAAGAAGGTTAAATTAAAGATAAGTTTCCCCCGGAGTCTTTCATTTTTTGAAAAATTTTTTTCTTTTGCAAAATAAAGGGGTTTTAAAAAAATATAAGGTCCAAAAAAAATTTTTCATTCACAGCAAAATCTCAATTATACTAATTTTAAATTTTTGACAATCCATTGCCCAAAAAATTTGGTAAAAAATTTGAAAACACTGCTTAGATAAGGAAATAATATGTCACAACTCAATTAAATAAAATGAAACATGCCCCTTCCACATCCCCAGACCGCCACACACACACCACACACCCAACACACACCAACCCCACACACACACACCACACCCCACACACACACACCTTGGTTTTTATACAAAACCCATTTTATCCCTCCTTAAATTTTTTCGGGAACAGTTTTGTGCGGTTCCTTTGAAATATATTGGTATTTGTCTTATTCCATTTTGTTTTTATCAACTGTGTGTGTGTGTGTGTGTGTGTGTGTGTGTGTGGGTGTGTGTGTGTGTGTGTGTGTGTAAAAGGGGAAGAGGGAAAAAGAGAGAGAGAGAGAAGAGATACAAATTCACCCCCTTTGGCGTTTTTCTCTCCTTTTTTTCCCTAGAATAGATTTACATTGACATTGGACTAGATCGAATAACTGCTGGCCTAAATTACAGAATCATAGGTTACACGTTCAGCTAACACTAAAATATTAATAAAAGCAATTAGAGAAACACTGCGTACTGCCCATGGCACTCCAGGGCAACTTGCCACTCTTTTTGGGATCCACTGCTCTGTCCTTTTAAATAGGGGAAATAACATCATACGTAACAGACCCCGCGCCTCTCTTACCCGGGGAAATTTTGGCGGAGGCTTTAGGGTGTGGTGG
>NC_051391.1:52622260-52627260 GCF_015228065.2 Penaeus monodon
GAGGAGGAGAGGAGGAAGAGGTGGTGATGGAGGTATTAGAAGGTGGTGGTGGTAAGAGGAGGAGGAAGAGGAGGAGGAGGAGGAGGAGGAGAAGGTGGCGATGGTGGTAAGAGGAGATGGAAGAGGAAGAGGAAGAGGAGGAAGGAGGAGGAAAAAACGGGGATGGTGTGTAGATGATGAGTAAAAGGTGGCGGTGGAAGTTGCAGTCGTGTTGGTGTTGGAGAAGGAGAAGGTGGGGGTGATGTCGAAGGAGGAAAAGGCGGTGGTGATATTGAGAAAGGAACGAGAGGTGAAAGCAGTTTGGAAAAGGAAGAGGAAGAGGAGGTGGGGACTGCGTCTGAGAAGGAAGAAGTGGAGGTGTGGTGGTGATGGTGGAGAGAAGCAGAAAAAGGAGGAGGAGGAGGATTAGAGGAGAAGGAGGAAAGGAGGAGGAGGAGTAAGAGGAGAAAGAGGAGGAGGAGGAGTTAAGAGGAGAAGAAGGAGGAGGAAGATGAAAGTATTTATTTTTTATTTTTTGTATTTCATTTAAAGGATAATGTAAGATTTTTTCCCCTTTTTTTGCCATTCGTGAGTTTTAAGAATTTTATCTCCCTCCCCTCTTTTCCATTTTCCACTCTTTTATCCACTTGTTCCCACCTGTCTCTTTATCGTTCATTTTCTCCATCCCTCGTCATTGTGTTCTCCTTTCTTCAACACATAATTCGTAATTCTGTACTAAGATTACCACCGCTGTCGCCAACAGTGCTTAGCGTATATAGGGAAAATAATTTGCAAACGAACTTGCACAGGAAGTTTAAAACATTTTACTTTTATTTATTTATTTATTTGTTATTATTATTATTATTATTATTATCATTGTTATTATTATTATTATTATTATTATTATTATTATTATTATTATTATTATTATTGTTATTATTATTATTACAATTATCATTATTATTATTATTATTATCATTATTATTATTATCATTATCATTATTTTGATGGATGATAAGGCTAAACCTAATGCATTTGTGTGTGTATGTGTATGTATATATAATAAAATAATATTCTTGAACACCATATGTAGTCGATTGCGCATAGATTCAATAAGGTTGATGAAGTAGGTAGATACACCACAGTTTCTTCAGAGCCTCGTTCACTGTAGGTCGTTGATATTGTTGGATCTTGCCTCTTGAACTTGCATTTCTATGTCATTCCAGGTATTTTCTATGGGGCTTAAAGCTCAGGCCCCTATAAAATATTAATGTTATGATCACGGTTTTGCACTTGTGGACAGGGGCATCATCATCAATAAAAATATCACACTTATGTTCCAAAATGTAAGCACAGGGTTTTCTGAAACATTGATATAATAGCTTACATTCACACTTATATTATTGGGAAGATAATACAGTCCTCCCCTGCCATTGTTTCCACATCATCACACTCTCAAGGGGCTTCACAGTCTTAATCGTAAATTTCGAGCCATATCGTGACACGCTATTCGGACAACGCATGGTCTTTGAACCTTCCTTACCAAACTAAAAGGACTTTCATCACTAAACATCATTTTCTTCCACTTTTCAAATGCCCAGTCTTGATATTTCTTTCAAAAATGTTAAATCTTTTCTTCTTCCCTCTCACGTGACTTGGCAGAAAAGGCCCTTCTGCGGGCGATGGCGAATGGTCCTGAGGGCGAAGCTCTGATTCGTTAAGTGATCAAACTCCTAAGTAAGATATTGTGGAATGCAAACTTTAAGAACTTTCGCAGTAAAAACCATTAATTACAAAGTAAAAGAACTAAACGAAATGTGTACAGTTGATTAGCTAAAGTATTTTTGAGGGTTAACTTAACTAAGAAGATAATCGCAACTTGATCTAATAACATGCAACGGTAACTTATGCATAAAAAAGAGAGATAATCTGATCACCACGTACTGTCTATATCTTCCTTATTTGATTTTATATCCGTCTACCCGGCAGTACATTTATTCATCTATTCCCCATAAATCAACATGCCAGTCTATCAATTTTCTATTATAAAAGAAGAAATGGGTGTATTCTACACGGATATTCAAAGTCGTATAGTTCCGGATGAACTGAGACACAAAAATCGTTGAAATACACCCCCTGGCGGACCTAGGCTCAATCATTCGGTCTGCTGACAGTCTAATATCTCCTACACCTCCTCCTCTTCCTCTCTTCTTTCTGCTCTTCTCTTCTCTTCTGCTCTCCCCTTCCCCGCGTTCAATCTTTCCTTTCCCCGTCTTCCTCTCCCTTCCTTCCCTACTCATTCCTTCATACATTCTTCTCCTCCTCATCCCCACTTCTCCGCACCGCACCTCCCCTATTCCCCCATTTCCATCCTCATGCTTCACTCTCCATCCTCCCCTCTTCCTTCCACCCCATACTTAACCCCCAACTCTCTACTCCCCATCTCCCGCCCCCTCTCCTTCTCTCCCTCCCGCATTGCTCTTTTGCATATCCTTCCCTCCCCCAAACACCTCCATTCCCCGACCAGCTCGTTTCTCACCCCCACCTTCCTTTCCTCCTCTTTATCTCCCCTTCCTCTAGACATCCTCCATTTCCCATCGTCTCATTTCTCATCCCCACCCAACTCCTGCTTCCTCTTCCTCCTCTCTCTACTTCCTCCTATCTCCTCTTCCTTCTCGCTCCCCTTCCTCCTCTCTCCCCTTCCTCCTCTCTCCCCTTCTTCCTTTCTCTCCACCTTCCTCCTCTTTCCCCTTCCATCTCTCTCTCCCTTCTATCACAACTACTATTAAGTCACTCCAACTGAACTCACGCTACTGCCTGCGTTGCGCATTACCATAGCATTGTCTACCCTTCACTAACTCGAAGGAAATCGTTAGCATCAAGGCCAAGACAGCACTGTGACAAGGCGAACCGGAATAGACCCAGGAAGACCGTATGTATATCATATATGTACATATGCGTTGTATTGGTATGTACCGTTTGTCTGTCTGTCTGTAATGATAGGAACAGAGATAGTACCATTGATGATAAAGTTAACGATGGTTATGGTAATAATGATAATAACGATAATAATGATAAAAATATCACACTGACAACAATGATTAATGATAATGATATTAATGATAGCAGTACTGATAACAACAGCAATAATAATAATAATGATAATAATGATGATAATAATAATAGTGATGGGAATTATAATTTTGATGATGATAATAACAATATCAATTGATAATGATAGTAGTACTGATAATGATAATAGAAATAATAATAATAATAATAATAATAATAATAATAATAATAACAATAATAATAATAATATTGATAATAATAGTAATAATAATAATAATGATAATAATAATAAAAATAATAATAATAATAATAATAAAAATGATAATAATAATGATAGTGATAATAATGATAATAATGATAACGATGATAATGATAATAATTATGATTATGATAATGGTGAGGGTAATAACAGTAATAACAATCAGTTATTACTATAATTATATAATGTTAACATAACAACAGTGATAATGGTAATAGTGATAATGATAATAAGAATAATAACAATGATAATAATAAAAATAATGATGATAATAATAATTCTAAAAAAGTAGTAATAGTAGATGATAATGATAGTAATAATGGTAAATGTAATGATAATAATAATAAAGATAATAATTATGATAATAATGATAATGATAATAATGGAAAAAATAATGATAATCAATGATGAAAATAATAATAATAATAATGATAATTATGAAAATGAAATAATAATGATGAAAATGATAATCATAATAATGATAATAACAACAACAATAACAATAATGATAGCAATGATAATAATGATAATAATTATAATCTTCAGACGTGAAGATGGAATCAAGGTAGATTTCGAAACTGTAGTTTTATTTTCAAAAATCTTGTTTTTGCATTGTGTTTTTTTTCTACCATAGTATCAACACCATTCCACTCAACAGTTATAATGATAATGATCATAACAATTACAAATATGATAATGATAACAACAATATATTACTACTACTAGTTATAATCATAAAAGTAACAACAACAAAAGTAATGATAATAATGATAATAAAACTAATTATGATAATAATGATATTAGTAATAATAATAATGATAATAATAGTAATGATGACAAAGATGATGATAGTAATAATGATGATAATGATGATAATGCTAACAACAGTCATCATGATAAGAATAAGAATGCTAATGCTAATAACGAAAATGATAATAATGATGTTGATAATAATAATGATATTAGGAAGGATAACAAAAACAATTATGATAGTAATATGATAATGGTATTGGCAATGAAGATAATGATAATGATAATATGATAATGATAATAATGATAATAATAACAATAATAATAATAATGATAATGATAATAATAATGATGATAAGGATAATAATAATAACAGCAACAACTATAATAATGATATTGATAATAATAACAGTAATGAAAATAATAACAATAATAATGTTGATGATAATAAGAATAGTAATGATATTAATGATAATAAGTATAGTAATGATAATAATAATAGTAATGATGATAATGATAATGATAATTATGCTAACAGTAATAATGATAATGATAAAAATATTTTATAAGTATTATCACTATCATCGTTATTATAATTTTCATCGTGGGCATTAACATTAGGATCCTTGTCATTACCCCTATCACTAATAGCAATTATTATCACTGGGATTTCCAATGAAACATCGTTCTGATCGACGGTCAAGGTAATGGGCTCGTAATAATGATAATGGGATTTATCAAGTACAGGATATGCTATCTATCGTGATGAAGACGATAGATATGTACATCATCTATCTTTTGTAAATAAAAGATATGAAGAATGTTTACGGTCAATTTGATAATTATGTCGAATACGATCGCGTGTTATGACGTTCACTTACATATTCTTCCTCTTGTTGGTATCAAGATTAAAGCATTTTCTGCCCTTTTTTTGAATCGA
>NC_051391.1:52657260-52664760 GCF_015228065.2 Penaeus monodon
GTGGACCATCGTGGCAGTCACACACACACACACACACACACACACACACACACACACACACACACACACACACACACACACACACACACACACACACACACACACACACACGAATATGTATATATATATACCCCTCACACAAATAGTAATAATAAAATCACTCGGTGTTTTAAAGCAAGAGCGAGGATGGCAACCGCCGCAGAGACTCCCATGGTAACAAGCCACCACCACCGCCATGAAAAGAGACACCCGTTGTTGTCTTTATAAATGCACGACGAAAAATCAATTCCATCCCCGACATAAAATCGAGTTTACAAGAAGGAAAACCAAGCGCTACATATCGCAATGCAGGCGGCGGTGGCAAGACAGCCATTACCCTCGAGAGCCTCCGTCGCTGAAATGCTTGCAAGCAATTTACGATTCGCCAGTCAGCAAGCACAGGCGCGTGTCAAAACTCGTAATTTCAACTGGAAATATGTACACTGCATAATACAAGGGCGCCATCCGGTTACCGAGTATACAGCGTTATTAAACTATAAACTTTTGATATATCGCAGCGAGAGGGTAGTTTGATGGGTGCGTGAGGAGAATGGGCATTGACGGCTCTGCCTTCGTGCGAGGGGAGGGAGGAGGGGAATAAGGGAAAAGGGGGAAAGGGAGAGAAAGGGGAGAGACGAATCAGGGAGGAGGGGAGAAGGGAGAGTAAGTGAAGAGAGGAATCAGGGAGGAGGGGTAAAGAGAGAGTAAGAGAAGAGAGGAATCAGGGAAGGGGGAGAGAATGGAGAGAGGAAAGAGGATAGAGTGGTGAAGGGTGAGTAAGAGAGATGAAAATGGAAAAGGTGTTAAAGGGAAAGTAAGAGGAGAGGAGGAAGAGAGAAAAGAGGGAAGAGAGGGCAGAGGGAGAGTAAGAGGGTTAAGGAAAGAGGGCAGAGGAAGGGAGAGTAAGAGGAATCAGGGAAGAGGGGAGAGGAATAAAAAAAGTGTCTTACAATAAGAATAAGAATAAAAAAGAGTGAAAGAAGAGTGAGGAGAAAGGAAAGACGAAAAAGGGATGGTGGATGAAAGAGAGAAAAAATATACGAAAAGAGAGAAACGACGAGGAAGCAAGGCAAATAAGAAAATAAAATAAAGGAGGGGTAGAGAGAGAAAAAGAAGAAGAAGCGAGAGGAAAGAAAAGAATGAGAATCAGAAAGATGGGAGAAGGATAGAAGTAAATTAAGGGAGAAGAATGAAAAGGGGGGAAGAGATAATGCGATGGAGAGATAAAGAGAGGAAGAGATAAAGCGAAGTAAGAAATAAAGGCATGAATGGGGCGATGGAAGAGAGGATAAAATGGAAAAGATGGAAGTATACAGAAAGATTGAAAATAAGAAGGGAAAGAAAAGGAACATAAGAGGAAATAGGAAGAGAAAAGATAGGTAAAAGAAGGTAATAAGGAATAAGTGTTGTACTGAGAGGAAAAAATGACAGGAAGAATAACAAAAGTGATATAAATAAAAAAGTAAAAATGGGAGATGAGAAAAATGAAGACGAAGAAGAAGAAAGAATAATGAAAAGGAAGAGAAAGGATACCAGAAAAAAAAATGTAGATATATAGTAATGGGCAAGAGAAAGGACGGGGAGCAACGGAAAAAAAGTGATAAACAGGGGACACAAGGAAGGGGAGGAAAGAGAAGAAAAAAAGAAAAAAGAAATAGAGGAATAGGGAAACTAGTATACAAACGCACGAGAAGCAGGGAAGTAATATGTTTTCAAAAGGGGAAAAATTAGAGAGGAGAACGAGATAACCGCGGAGGAGAGAAACGAAAGAGGAAGGGAGAAAATGGCAAAAAATAAAGGAACCGAAAAGGAAGGCATTTCAAGGGAACATCACCAGCATCCACGTGAGATGGGGGATTTCTGCGAATGGATTTTAGAGCTATCTTTAAAGAAACGGTAGTAAATGATACCTTCCCCTCCTCAAATATATGTAAATGTTGATCGAACTACCTACCTAAATCTCTATCTATCAACCTTCTACTTGTCCATCTATACCTGTTTATCTGTAATCTATCTATCTGTACCTTTCATCTATCTATTCATATATCTATCTAACTGCATAACGGGCTGCCCATCTATATCTCTATCTACTATCTATATATCTATTTAACTGTCATTCCATCCCCCAATTTACCTGTCTAGATATTCGTATACACATGTATGTACGCAAAACGCACGCTCTTTTTTCCCCAAGGACCGAAGACACTGAATTCCAACCAGAGACAATTATGAGACACCCATTAGCGACCGCTTCTCATCCAGGAATACCCTCATGTTATTATTGTTATGTCATCAGCACTAGCCTGAAGTTGAAGGGAGCCTGTCCATCAAGCGGCATTATCTCGATGCCAATGAACGACTGGACTGAATTCTCTGTGTGTCTCTGTGGGCGTCGGTTTTCTCTCATTCTCTTTGCTTATGTCTTTCTCTCTTTGTTTCTCTTCCTCTCCGTATGAGATTTTTTTTCTGTATTTGTTGGTCTGTTTGCTTGTGTGTTTCTCCGTTTTTTCACTTTCATATTTTTTTCTGGCTTGTTCTCTCTCTCTCTCTTTCTCTCTCTCTCTCTCTCTCTCTCTCTCTCTCTCTCTCTCTCTCTCTCTCTCTCTCTATATATATATATATATATATATATATATATATTTATCTATCTGTTTCTTTCCATTCCTCCTTCCTTTTCTCTCTTTGTTTATCTATCTCTCCCTTCATCTATCCTTCGCTCTCCATATCTTTCTCTTTCATTTTCTATATTCTTCTCTCTCTCTGTCTATCTATTTCCCTTTCTCCATCCTTCTCTCCCCCCTCCCCTACTCTCTCTATCTATCTCCACCATTATCTCTTTCTCTCTTTCTCCATCCTTTTATTTTCTCACTCTATCCCTGTCCCTTCCTCCTTTCTTCTCTCACTCTCTTCTTCCCCTCTTTCTTTTTCCCTCCCTCTCTCACTCTGATTCTCTCCCTCTTCCCTTCTTTTCAATCTCTCTCACGTTGCACGTTGTAAGGTCATATACGGAAACGAGTAAAGACAAATCCAAGGTTCTGATATCTGAAACAACCCAACACAAAATATTAGAAATATCTGCAACCTGAACACTTTGAATATGAAATCAAAGGAGCATCTTTTAAATTTTCAGTGACGCCAAGCATTTAATTAAGTCAAACAGTGTGCCTCAATTCATAATGACGTGGTCATCATCTAATCTTATAATTCTCTTACTAATGTACCTAATATTGTTTCTCCTTCTTCTATATTACCGTTCGCTGTAACCATCTATGTCAAAAGAATCATTGTAATTAATGGAATATTGTGTTTTGAATTTGAAGTTCAATACTCTCTTTCTCTACCTCCTCCTCCTCTCTCCAGAACAGGTCATATCAGGTCACCGCTGTTACTTCGCCGACCAGACTTCTCCCCCCACCCCCCTTCCCTTTCCCACCCCCCTGGCTCATCTTACTGGCGCCACCTCTACATCTTCCTTACCTCCTCGTTATCACGCGTAACTCCTTACCCCCAGACACTGCCACGGGAGGAGAAGAAGGGGAGAGAAAGGCGGAGAAAGAAGTGGAGAAGAGAAGGGAGAAAGAGGAAGAAAGGTGTGAGTGATTAAAAAAAAAAAAAAATCTCCCCTTTCCTGCCTGTGATGGCGGAGGTCGGCTTGTTACCATGGGAAGTTGTTGACATGAGCACGTTCATAGCGAATAGATTAGGCGTGAAGTGAGAGACATGAGGGGAGATAAGTCAGAAGGGTGGTGATGATAGAGATTAAAGGAATAATGGAACGAAGTGAAGTGAAAGGGAATGGAGAAGTGAATGTTGCAAGCGGCAATGAGCAACGGTAGCTAGCGAGAACGAAGCTCGTAAAATGAAATATTCTGGAGCATTGTAAGGATAATAACCTGATACTTTATTGATCTCGCACATCGATAATGGTGATTACATTGACCAGGGTAAAAAAGATATTGAGCCATATTTCTTTCGATAACGAGGAGACTTCTCTTAAAATATAATGAAGCAGTGTGTACGACTTCTATAGTGCACACACACACACACACACACACACACACACACACACACACACACACACACACACACACACACACACACACACACACACACACACACACACACACACAATGTCAAACACTTTATTCTACTTACTTCTAAAGATTCAATTTCATATCTTAATTAAGAGAACATCACTATTAGTCTAAATGACATTTGAAGTATTAAGCATTTTAATAACATAATAATAAATAATAAATAATAAATAATCGGAATCTTTTCTTATACTATTCTTAGTTTTGCAGTTAACAGATTCTGTCCAAAGCCCTCTTTTATAGACCATATTTACAGTACAACTATAAGCTTGGAAACTTTGCCAAAACACTAGTAGATAGCACTAAAGCCTTTGCCTTGATCATGTCGTGAAAAGGGGGAAAATGGTCAGGGAAAATGTGCTTCAAATGAATGATCTGATGAATAGGAATCAGTAGTGAAATTAGCCAAGTAGTGAATGCTGAATTGGTAAATTTAGAAGTGAAAGTTTTATAACCTTATATTTCTGAAGTTTTTGAATGTATGATTGTTTTCTACAAAAGGTATATAGATGACACGCTTCTTTTATTCCAACAGCAATCACATATTGAACAATTTCTGTCATATCTGAATGAAACATTAAATTTACATGTGAAACAGAAAAGGAAAATAAACTCCACTTTCTTGATACACTGGTATCCAAAGAAAACGGACGCCGCTCTCCTACTGTTTACATAAAACCTACTTTACCTGATTTGGGAATGAACTATTTACGTTTCTCACCCATTGAAATATAAAATTAACTGTATAACCCCACCTGGATACAATTTGACAACGAAATTAAGTTCTTAACTAATTATTAAAAAAAAACAATGGATACCCTGGCAACGTTTTCTACAAAATTCTTAGATCATTCTTAGACAATAAACTATCATCATCATCAAGGAGCTAGCGCCGACGGGAACGCATGGCCGCATCCATCCTTCGCTTCCAGCCACGAGGATCCCTCGAGGCGAGTCTCCGGGCAGGCCCTCGGGCCATCTCTAATTCCTCACGACAGGTCTCGTCGGGCTGCCCAAGCCATGATCTCCTGGGTCGTCCCACAGGGCTCTTCCACCCAGGGTTGTCTTGCAGAGAGACAACCTGATGGGCAGGGTCGTCCACAGGGAAACGAGCTAGGTGACCATATAGTATGAGTTGGCAATCCCGGATTATGCAAGTAACAGGTCCCATGCCGGTCTCATGGTGTAACCGCCGGTTGGACACATGGTCCTGCCAACTGTATCCCATGATCTGGCGAAGAGACTTGTTACAAAAGGCATCAAGACGAGACTCCAAGGCACTAGATAGCGTCCAGGTTTTGCTTCCAGAGAGCCAACTTGGTCCTTCTGCAATAAAATAAACTATGCCCATCCACAAAAATCAATACTGCTCCTAAAGAAACTATGTACATAAAACTACCTTATCTTGGAAATGTAACCAAGATTCATAAACAATTATGTGAGATACTAAAGCATTTGTTCCAACAAATCAATTTCAAGATTGTCCTTGTTAACTCATAATATTAGCTCTTTCTTTATAAAGGACATATCCCTGCTTTCAGAACTGTTTAAATATTGTATATAATTTTAATTGTCCTAGATGTAATGGTAGAGATATTGGATCACCTATCCAATGGTTCAATTATAGAGTACTTGGACATATGAGTAAATCTATAAGAACTAACCTACCTCTGACTTTCTCAGCTGTCCGCCAACATTCACACACCCTTTCACATTCTGTCAAACTCTAACAGACTCGACTTTATCATCTCAGAATCCCTGTACATCCAAAAGATGAATCCCAATCTCAACAACAGTAAGCCATTCAATTGTTTATGGTGTAATGCAATTACCGTTTCGAGCAGGTATGTTCAGGTGTGTCTTGCCCTCTTATATATGACTAGTATTTTTGGGCACTCTTTGTTTCTGTTGAAAATAACATAATAAGATTTCTTCATATTGAGGGCTAGTTTATTGCTCGCTAACCACTTACTGACAGCCACCCAGCTCACTGTTCGTTGGTCTTGTCAGATTGTTATTACATTTCCCTAAGACATAAAAATCCTGTCGTCGGCACAGAGTTCATGATGCCACTGATAATAATGGACCTAATTTTGAGCCTTGGGGACTCCATACTGTGTATTTAGATAGAATGAGTTGTGATTTTTGAATTGTACATATGATCTAAACTAAAGGTTAGGAGTACCTGTAATGCCATAATGAGCCAATTTATGCAGGAGGATAGAGTGATTAACTGTGTCAAACGCCTTTGACTAGTCTAAACAAACAGCTAAATTGAACTCAACACTGATTTGCATTATAGTCAAATTTGCTATAGACATAGTTGACAAGCAAAGTAACTGCCGTTTCTGTTGAACAGTTCTTTCGAAATCCAAACTGAGACGATGTTAATATATCATTGTCATTCAAATAGGCTTCAATTCTGAATAAACGGCGGTTTCAATGATTCAATCAACAAATGGCAGCACTGCTAAAGGCCGAAAGTTACATATGTCACTGTGAAATCCTGATTCGTGAATTGGGTTGATTCTGGCTGTTTTAAGGTTAGAAGGGAAAATATCAGAACTGTAAAGGCAGATAACTATATAGCGTTTTTTGTAGATTTTTTTAAAAATGATATTTCTATTGGATTATGTTACGGGTTCGAACGGAAAGAAATTGTAAAATTGCGCAGAAAATTTTAGTAGCCTATATCTGGAGATGAATTTTTTTGTGCTAGTTCATTAGTAACTATGAAGAAGTTATTAAATTCATTTCCAATTAATGCCCTTGTCATTGGATGTCGGTCTATTAATAGAAATGGTTTCTTGATTTACATAAATAGCTCTATTTAATACGAGGCTAATCACTTTTCAAGTCAGGCAACTATTAGTGGGGATGTTAAGCTTACTGCTGAAGTACCAGTTACAGCATCTCTGATTATTCTCATCCAATCATTCCTGATGAGTTTTAATTGATGTTTGTATGTAAGAGGCCATTTTGCTGCCTTACTTTCCAACTTGCTCTTTTCGTTGAGCAAGCGTTTTATTTCGAGTGTAATATATGGTCCAGACGACTTTGAATTGGCTAGTTTGGTTTTCAGAGAAAAATATGGTTAAAGTTGTGATCATATATTACAACTGGGTTGCCTGAACAATACCTGAGCTACCAGGAGACCTGTGATAATGAAATGGAGAACGAAATTATATTATTCTGACTCTAATCTCTATACATTGTCAGTTGTTTCTTTTTGTGTGTTTCATATGCTTGATATCAAATATTACAAAAATGGAAAAATGGTTTGATACAGAGGAATAAATTTTGAATCGCACAAAGTAATAACATCAAATTGCTGTTTCAGCAACAAAGGAATAAAGATTTTAGGGTA
>NC_051391.1:52694760-52704760 GCF_015228065.2 Penaeus monodon
GGAATCTACGGTTACGGCATTACTGATAGGAATATCAAAAGACGTATTGCATCAGCAAGAGATTCTTTATGCAATAATGAATTTTTAAAATTAAAAATTAGACGCTTGACGCCCTTTTTCCCTTTGATTAGACTGGTTTTACACAGGTCACCGTGCTAGACGGTGACCTGTATTATCTAAATATTTAGCATCATGTTCAGATGTAGTAGTATGAAAGGATTAGAAAATAGACACATACACAGACACACACCTACATACACACACACACACACACACACATATATATATATATATATATATATATATATATATATTTATATTGCATACATATTTATATTGCATACATATTTATTGCATATATGTATGTATGCATGTACACACACACACACACACACACACACACACACACACACACGCACAAATATATATAAATACACTTATGTATGTGATTAGCACCATATTTGTGCCTTCTCTGCAGTTTCTTTCTTCGTTATTACTCTTTTTCATACATCGTTTACAAAATACAAAAGAGCCTTTTCTCTTGGAAGCTATAAGGGAATTTGCAAATAAGTAATTCCTTGAAATAAAGTTTTCCAATTCTGTATCTTGGCATGTACAGATTCAGAGAAAATAATTACAACAAAACCGGAACTTCGGTAATATTGTAAAAAGTGGTTGAAGAGACAAGGAGGCGTGTCGCTTCGCAGCCTTGGAGTAGACCTATATAGAGTGACGAAGACAAAGAAAATGAGTGATTTAAATACGACCTATTGAAGTTCAACAAAACTCTACATCTTCATTGATACTGCACTGCCTTCTCTGTGAATTTTATTGTCCAAATATAACAACTGAACATGTATTTTCTTTTATGCTAATAAATTGATGCCAAAATAATATTGTTCCTAGTAAATTTAAACACATATTAACTTTGCATGTACAAAGGAAGTCTCTGAATTCCATTTACTCATACAACGGAGTTTGACGTGAGAATGAAGGTAAGAGGAAAGGGAAACAAACATTGTAATATAATTACTATGCATCGAGACAATAAATCGTACGTTAGTACAGTGTTTTTACATATTCTTATTTGTCAATTATCTCATTAACCAATGGCTTCATAAATGAATGATTTCATGACATGAAATTACCAGTAACACCTTACGCAAAAAGTCCACACTTTCAGTGATATCCTCTATCGTTGAGGAAAAAGACTATTTCATTGACCGTGTCCTTGCGAAGGTGACTTTGAACAACTAGTGTAGTGTGTTATCATCTATGTTGATAATACTTCATTATGTTTATGTTCATAATCTTTATCTATTTAAAATTATCAATGATTACATAGTTTAATCTTATTATTTGCTGTCTATATAATATGATTGTTAGTATACTCTTATTAAAATGGTAACTTTATACTTATTACTGTAATTATTACTCTTATTGCTACAACTGTGATTTGTATTATCATATTAAAAAGTGTATTTACTATAATACGTTATCAGATAATTGCGTATTGTTATGTTATTATCATTATCATTGTTATTATCATTACTCCTTTTAATTATTTCATACATATATTACAGTCATTATGAAATCTTCCTTATTGCTCTTATTATCATATTGTCTTATTATTGTTCTCGTTTGATTCTCAATATAACCATCACTATCGTCAGATTTCTGTCTTTTATACGCTATCGTCAGTTATGTTAGTCAGTAACAGTTTAATATTCTATTATTACTGTTCTGACTGTTTTTCGATAACAGATTTTTTCACTTCTGTCACGCCAAAAACGTGTGACATATATACGTACATTTTCACAGGTTGCACAAATGTTTTACTCTAATTAAGATTTTATGAAAAATGTATATCTGTATATTCAATATGTATATTATGTATGCATATATGTTATATGTATATTTATTGATAGGTTATTACATGTATTGTATATATAATATTACTATATATGCATGTATATATATACACGAATGTGTATATATATATAGGAATGTTGTATATGATATCATATATGATGCACCACACACCAAACCACAAAAACAACACACCACAACACAACACCACACACACACACACACATACGCGCGCGCACAACGCACATCACACACTCGTAAATTGATATATAAACAGAATTAACTTTTCAAATTAGAAATAAGCAATGTAGTATTGAACGTCATAATGTATATATACTCGTATACACACACACACAAATATATACATATACACATATGTGTATATTATATATATATAAATACATTACATATATTTGATATGTATATATATATAATTATATATATATATATATATATATAAAATAAAATCATAGAGAAAAAAACACAAACACAAACATAGTTAGATATAGACGTAGCTGCAGATCTCGCCCGTACGCTTGTTTGCTTTGATTAACAAATTGAATAGTTTAGTGCGAAATATGAGGATCTTGTAATAAGAAAGGATAGATTACTGTAAAGACACAAATAAAAACTTTAAAAGGATCGTCATTCATGCTATTTTGAGTTGAAATATATGTCGTTTTCTGTTTCTCTAAGCGATCTAACCTGATGCAAAGCACTTATGTTTTTTTTTTTACGCAGAAATGATTGAAGAAATGCACATATGATTTCTTGCCGGGCACTGAATTCGCCCTGTGGTTCTTGATTGGTGACTTGGAGTACAATCATTTGAATAGCGAGAGTGAATGGGATATACAGTTACGCATTGATGATAGAATACCAAAAGACGTATACATCGGCAAGTGTTCTTTATCAAGTATGAAAGTACTGAGTTAGTATTAAAAATCGGTATGCTTGAAGCCTCTTTCCTTTGATTAGACTGATTTACACAGGTCACCGTGCTAAACGAAGTGATGCTTGCACCGGTCTTTGAGGTTTGGTTGAAAATCTGTTTATCACAATGTAGCATCATTCAGATGTAGTAAGTATGGAAAAAAACAATCAGAAACATGTTTCTCTTTGCTCTTTACGCAGTCACCCACACAACATGATATATACGTATTATATTCCATAATGTATGAAATGCATGTTACAAGATACACATTACACACACAAATATAAACATACATAAAACACATGCAGTATAACACCATACTGTTTCCTTCTCTGCAGTTCTCCTCGTCATTACTCTTTTTTTTATAGTATATCGCAGTAAAATACAAAGAGCTTTTTCTCATGAAAGCTATAAAGAATTTGCAAAAAAGTGACTTCTAAAAAATAAGGTTTCCACGTGTGTATCCTAGCATGTACAGACTCAGAGAAAATAATTAAAACTGCACAAAACCGGAACTTGTAATATGTAAAAAGTGGTTGAAAAGACAAGGGCGTGTCGCTTGGCAGCCTTGGAATGCTAGACCTATATAGAGGCAAGTGACGGGATCCACAGACTGACTAAAGCCGGTTCGGGCCATGAAGTGGTCTAAGTAGAGTTGTTGAGGAAATGCCTTAACAGTATAACACACCACAAGCAAAATAGATCTTTATACATATAGTACAATACATTCATTATATATGAAGTATGTAATGCATATATATTTATATATATGTATGGTTTTTATACATAACATATGCACATATACATATATACACACATATGTATGTATGTATATATATATGTATGTACACAATGTGAATGTATTATATTTATTGTATAAACACAATCATTATATTAATTCCATATGCACATATGACTGTCGTTATATATATGTATGTATACATATAATTATATATATTAATATATAATATATATATATATATATATATATATTATATACATATAATATCATATATATATATATATATATTATATATATATAATATATATATATATATATATATATATATAAACATATGTACATATACACTCAAATATTAATATATCAGCTTTTAACATGTGAGGCAAAAACATTTTAAAAGGCGTTTCGTCCACAGATTGTAGTTCTGTTGGCTGTCGTGGTGGCAGCAGAGCAGAAGCGCGAGGCGGATCCCCATTATGGCTACGGTAGTCCTTACCATCTCCATCATGTGGGAATAGCTCATCACCCGGGCCACGCGACCTCATATGTGCACTCTCATATTGGCAAGAGGGAGGCTGAAGCCGATCCTCACGGTGGATACGGCACCCGTTACCTCTACCACGGACTTCATTATCCTGTTGGAATCGCCTATCATCCTGGCCACGCGACCTCGTACGTGCACTCCCACGTCGGCAAGAGGGAAGCTGAGGCCGAGCCAAATCCTCACGTCAGATACGCCCTTCCCTACGGCTACCTAGGTTATGGTGGATATGGTTATCCCATTTCCTACGGTTACCATGGATACTATCCTTATCGTCATGGCCTTCTTGGTTGAACGAAGACAAAGAAAATTAGTGATTTGAATACGACCTATTGAAGTTTAGAAAAAAACTCTACATCTTTCTTGATACTGCATTACCTTCTCTATGAATTATATTGTCCATGAAAGTCAATGAACATGTATTTTCTATTATGCTAATAAAATGATGCCAGAATTATACTGTTCCTAGTAAATTTAAACACACATTAACTTTGCATGTACAAAGGAAGTCTTTGAATTTCATTTACTTATACAAAGGAGTTAGACATGAAACTGAAAGGAAGAGGAAGGGTAAACAATGATTGTAATATAATTACTATGCCTCGAGACAATAAATTATGCGGTTGTATAGTGTCTATACATATTTTTATTTGGCAATTATCTCGTTGATCATTGGCTGCATAAATGAATGATTCATGACATGAAATTACCAGTAACACCTTACGCAAAAGTTCACACCTTTCATTATGTCTTATCATTTAGAAAAAGCAATTTCATTGTCCGTGTCCTTGCGAAGGCGGCTTACACACTAGTTGTAGTTGTTATCATCTATGTTGATTACCATCATCATGCTGATTTTCATAAAGCTTTATCATTGAATATCATGATTACTATTCTAATCCTTATTATTTGCTGTCTGTATTATTATAATTTCTCGTATTCCTCTTATTATAAGTGTTATTGTTACTATTTTTATTAATTTAATTATTACTCTTATTGCTTCAACTCTACTTTTTGTATTATCATTATTATAATAGTTATTTATTATTATCATTATCATGATAATTGCTGTTGTTATTGTTATCATGGCCATTATCATTATCACTATTATCATTATTAACTATCATTATCGTCATTATGGTAATCATATTTGTTGCTCTTATTATCATTATTGTCTCTATTAGTGTTTAACGCTTATTATCAATATAACCATCATCACCGTCAGCATCATTCTATATCTGCAGATAGAGATAGATGCATAAATAAATGTAATCAAATAAGACCCATTTCGACGCCTAGACAGACAATGGCTATCTGAAGGTCTCGCTCCTGTACGCTTGATTTTATTTGATTAATTAACAAATTGAGATAGTTTATTGCGATAATGATGATCTTGTAATTAGGAGAGGTCAAGTTTTTGTAAAAGTAACTAGATTAGAGCAAGTAATCATGGACTGAGTAAAAATGCAAACTTTAAATTATCTTATTGCGTAAATATGTCTTTTTTGTTTTCTCTAAACGATCTAACCTGAGCAAAGCACTCTGTTGCGTAGAAATGCACATATGATTGCTTACCGGGCACTCGTAATATTCACTGTAGTTCTTGATTGGTGAATTGGAGTAGAATCAACCGAATAGCGAAAGTGAATGGAATCTACGGTTACAGCATTCATGATAGGAATATCAAAAGACGTATTACATCAGCAAGTGATTCTTTATACAGGTCTGAATGTAATGAGTTCTTATTATTAAAAATCGGATGCTTGACAGTCTTCTTTCCTTTGATTAGACTGGTTATACGCAGGTCACCGTGCTAGAGGATGCATGCACCGTGTTCTTTGAGGTTTGTTGAACAACTGCTTTATCTAGATATTTAGGATCATGTTCAGATGTATAGTATGAAAGGATTAAAAATAAGAAAATATTTGCTCATTTTTTCTTAGCAGTCACACCACAATATACACCTTATACATATATTTTAACATTATGTACGTATGTATCATTACAGAGCACCACACACACACACATTATATAACCATTATATGAACACACATGATGTGATAACACCATATTTGTACTTCTTCAGTTTCTTTCGTGATACATTCTTTTTTTCATATACGCTATAAAATATACCAAAGAGCTATAAGAGAATTTGCAATAAGTTAACACCTAAATAAGTTTCCACTTGTGTATTACATTTACAGAATCAGAGAAATAATTACAAACTGCACAAAACCGAACTTCTGTAATATGTGAAAAGTGTTGAAGAGAAAGGAGGCGTGTCGACTGGCACCTTGGAGTAGACCTAATAGAGGCAAGTGACGGGGAATCCAACAGAACGGAGCGTAAAGGTAAAGGTTCCGGAGCAGAGTTTGTCGTAAGTAGTACGTTATTGTAGGGACATAGTTCGACGTATACACAACATGCAACATTGAACCATATGTGTATTGTATATTCAAGTACGTAAATTGATAGAATATGATAATAACACATACTTATATATAAGTAGTATATATGTATATATATATATATAATATATATATATATATGTATATATATTATTATTATATATATTATATATATATATATATATATAATATATATATTATGATTAATAAAATAAAAATATATATATATATAATATATATATATGTAATGTTTTTTGTGTGTGGTTACATACAACATACTACACACACACACACAAATATTAGTATAACATATATATCTTATTATGTATATAATATTCATATACACATGTGAATGTATTATATGTATAAACACACACGTATATGTTTGTATGTATATATATACATGCAGACATAAGCACACATCTATTATTCATATACACATATGAATGTCGTATATGTATAAGCAACATATATGTATGTGCAATACACTCAAATATTAATTTGCCAGCTTTTAACAGGCGAGACAAAGACATTTTAAAAGGCGTTTCGTCTACAGATTGTTGTTCTGTTGGCTGTCGCGGTGGCAGCAGAGCAGAAGCGTGAGGCGGATCCCCATTATGGCTACGGTAGTCCTTACCATCTCCATAGCCTTGGGAATAGCTCCTTCCACCCGGGCCACGCAACACTCATATGTGCACTCTCATAGGTTGGGCAAGAGGGAGGACCGATCCTCACCGTTGGATATGGCACGTCGTTACCTACTACCACGGACTTCGAATGTATCCATCATTGGAATCGCCTTAATTTCATCCTGGCCCCGCGACCTCGTATGTGTACTACCCTACGCAAAAGGGAGGTGAGGCCGGAGCCAAATCCTCACGTGGATACGCCGCTTTTCCCTTACGGCTTACTTCTGTTATGGTGGACATGTTATCCCATTTCCTACGGTTACCATGGGTACTATCCTTATCGTCATGGCATTCATGGTTGAACGGAGAACAAGCAAACAAAGGAAATGGGTGATTTAAATACTACCTATTGTAGGAACTGTTTCATTTAACAAAACTCTACATCTCTGATACCGCATTGCCTTCTCTGCGAATTTCATTGTCCATAAAATTTACTGAACATGTATTTTCTACTGTGCTAGTGAAATAATGTTAGATTCATATTGTATTAAAAACAAAAAACATAAACAATCCATGTGCAAAGCCAGTTTCTGATTTTCATCTACCCTATACAAAGTTATTGTTGCTCACTATTATCATAGTTATCTACATGATTATCATTATCATAACTATCATTATCGTCATCATGATCATCTTCAGTATCGCTATTATTATCATCATTATTTTCACTATTACCATTTATCGCTTTAATTATATATATAACCATAACCACCGTCAACATTTTTATTTTTTTATCGTCCGGCTCATTTACTTCAGCACACTTATTATTATATCTGACATTAATATCCTGACTGTCTGTTAGGATACGGTCAAACAGGGAAACTTTTTGTTTCACTTTTGTCACACCAAAAACGTGTAATATATACTTACTTTTTCACAGCCGCACAAATGTTTTGCTCTATTTAGGCTTTATCGAAAAGCGGTATATATACATATATCAGTATGTATGTATGCATGTATATATATATATATATATATATATATAAAATATATTATATATATATGCTATATATATATATATATATATATATATATTATATACACACACACACACACACATTTAATACACACAAACGCATATAAAACATACACACACACACACACACACACACACACACACACATAATATATATTATATATATATATATTATATATATATATAATATATATATTATATTAATAACACACACACATATTATATATATATATATATATTACATATGTAGATAATTACAGATATGGAATTATAGTTATGAATATAGACGTAGCTATAGACATAGATAGATTCATAGATAAAATGTAAATCAGTAATACTGCTTCGACGCTGGACTGACAATGGATATTGAAGTCTCGCTCCTGTACACTTAATTTATCGCCATGCTTATTGTTTGGTAAATAGTTCTTGTTTTTTTTTTCTAAGCGGTTAACCTGAGCAAGGCACTCTGGTCTGAAATGTAGTGTGAAGCAATGCAAATATGATCCTACCGAGACCTTCATACTATTAACTACTGTAGTTCTCTGTAGTTTGTACAATCATTGGAATAGTGAATTTAATTAATGATTTATAAATATAAAAGGCGATTACAGCAGCAAGTATCTTTTACACCAGTTATAACATTAATGAGTTCCTAATATTAAAAGTCGGACGCTTGACATATCTTTCACTTTACAAAGGCTCCTTGCTAGACAGAGTATGCAATTTTGGTGTGTCTTTCAGGTTTGTTGAACACCTATTTCATCTAAATGTTTAACAATATATTCAGATATAATATTATGATAAGATTGAAAATATGAAAATATAATATCTTTTTCTTCGCACACATAGATATACACACAATATATATATATATATATATAATATATATATATATAACATATATATATATAGATATTATATATATATAGATATATAAGTATAATATTATATACATCATATGGTATAATTTATATATAGATATATATATATATATATATATAATATATATATAATATATATATATAATTATATATATATTATATAATATATATTATCATTATATATAATATAATATATATATAATATATATATTATATATATATATATTAATACTATATTATAAAATGCATCACTTATATGTATATTATACATATACATATAAACACATATATATATGTAATTAACACCATATTTGTGCCTTCTTTGCAGTTTCCTTCCTCGTTGTTACTTATGCTTTTTCCAGATATCGCTACATATACAAAGGAACATTTTCTCTTGGGAGCTAAAAGGGAATTTGCCAGTGAGTGACTCATTAAAACAAAGGCTTCCATTTTTGTACTTTATCACTGTATTAAATGCATTTGCAGATATATAAAAACAATAATAACAACAAAAACGAAACTTCGATGTGTAAAAACTGGCTGATGAGACAAGGGGCGTGTCGCTTGGCAGCCTTGGAGTAGACCAATAGAGCACATGACACGGGATCACAACAGACTGAGCTAAAGGTCACGTTCCGGAGCCATGAAGTTTGTCGTAAGTAGTAGTTGCTGTAGGTAAATAACCTATAGCAGAAGTGTATAACATACACACGCACACACACACATACACACGCACACACACACAAACACATACACACCATATAATATATATATATATATATATATATATATATATATATATATATATATATGATATATATATATATTATATGTATATATATATATATAATATATATATATATATATATAATATATATATATATATATATATATATATATATATACGTATAAAATACATATATAAATACATATATATATTTATATATATATATATATACA
>NC_051391.1:52729760-52732260 GCF_015228065.2 Penaeus monodon
CAGCAGGTTAAGAGTTTCTTCCTCTCTCTTTCCTCTTTCTTTTTTTCTTCTTTTCCCTTCCATTCCCCTCTTTCCTCTTCGCTTCCCCTCGCACTATCACTATCGCCGTGTTTGTTTATAATCCCGAATTCCTTAAGCTGGAGCGTCCGGTACGAAGCCTTTTATCGGCCTGGGGACTATTTTGCAGCAGCAATTTACGGAGCATTTGTTGCTGCAACTGACTCCCTGGACAAAGAGACAATGCGAGTTTACAGTGCTTTTTTTTGGCTCTTCATTTCTCTCGTCTACTTATATCTTTGACGGTTTTCCATATTTATTTATGTTCAATTTGCATATCTGTATTTGTATATTTATTACACAGTGGTTTGGTTTGCTCGTATATATTATACGTCTTTCTATTTGCTAAATATTTATTTGACAAGCTTTTATCCGTGCGGGTTTATTCATTCTGCACTTCAATATATATTTTATATATCGTTATTCACAAGATACATGTGATTAAAGTAGGAAAACATAAAAAATGCCTTTAATAACAGGTTGTCTATTTTATTTCCGAAAATATATAATAAAAATTTAGACTTTAAGTTTCAAACATGCTCGCTTTTAATAATAATCAAGCTGCCTCCTTTCTATCACAAACATAACACATATTGGTTATCTTTATCTCTCCCTCCTCCTTTTGCTTTTGAATACTTCACGATTTGCTTAAATTCCATTTGCCTGATAGGAATGCTGTATTCGAATTCCATCTACCCTACTTCCTGGATCTATTGATATAAACTTTATGGAGAGCATATATTCTATATAACAAAATTATATCAAGGGGGAGAAAGATTTACATTGGTTTTAGGTATGGCGAAAATCACTGTAGTCTGATAGCACTGCATTCTTATTTATCACTTTAAATCTTTATTCACACCAGTTCTTCCTCATGTATATATCCATTAACATATAAACATTTTCTATATAACAATATTATATCAAGGGGGAGAAAGATTTACGTTGGTTTCAGCTATGGCGAAAATCACTGTAGCCTCTGATAGCATTGTATTCTTATTGATCACTTTAAATCTTTATTCACACCAGTTCTTCCTTGTGTCTATATTCATTAACATATAAACAAACACTGAATTAAATATCCCTAAAAATATTAAAATGAATCTGAAAAAAGAGAAGAAAACAGAGAGAGAGAGAGAGAGAGAAGAGAAGAGAGAGAGAGAGAGAGGAGAGAGAGAGAGAGAGAGAGAGAGAGAGAGAGAGAGAGAGAGAGAGAGAGAGAGAGAGAAAAGAAACGAAAGCAAAAAATTACACATAAACATACTCCATCCCACGTACATATACCAGAAAAACAAACTTGTTTATATACATTCCTAAACACACGTAAAGTAAAAACTCAATTTACTCTCCTCCACATTTTTTTTTTACGCTGGCTGGCTTTCCCGTGTAGGACTTCATGACACGTTCTAAATGGATGGCAATGCACACTCATGGAGACAGTGTTAAAAAGCGGGATGAATTTCGCACACCATTTCCTCTAACATCCGTGTTTTCTCGTTTTTCTCCACTACTTGTATCAACAAAAGTAAAGTGCGTATAAAGTACAGCACAAAACAAAATCGCGATTTTTGCCCATAAAAGTTAATTGGAGAGAGAGAGAAAAGGTGAGGGGAAGAGAGAGAGAGAGAGAGAGAGAGAGAGAGAGAGAGAGAGAGAGAGAGAGAGAGAGAGAGAGAGAGAGAGAGAGAGAGAGAGAGAGAGAGAGGGGAGGAAGGAGAGAGAGGGGGGGAGAAGGGGAGAGATAGATAGATAGTTAGATAGATAAAAAGAGAGACAGGTAGAGAAGATAGATAGATAGATAGATAGAAAGAGAAAGAGAGATAGAGATAGATAGATAGATAGATAGATCGATAAACAGAAAGAGAAAGAGAGATAGAGAGAGAGAGAGAGAGAGAGAGAGAGAGAGGGAGAGAGAGAGAGAGAGAGAGAGAGAGAGAGAGAATCAGACAGACAAACAAACAGACAGACACACAGAGAGAAGACGCAAACACACGAAATCAAATATGCGCATTGGATATAAACAAAAATAAAGGTTTCCTGCGGTCGACTCGCACCATTTCCTCCTGGTGGCGAAAGAGAGAACTAAAGCTCGGATGGCCATAACAGGTCACGTCAACTCGTTGGGATAGCGTGCTTGTTATTGCTCTTTTGGTGAAACTCAGGGCGTCGACGGGATGAGAGTAGGGGGGGAGGAAGGAGGGAGGGGAGTGGAGGTAGCGAGGGAGATGGAGAAGGGCAGGAGGGAGGGGGAAGGGGTAAAAGGGGGGGAGTGGTGGAGGTAAAAGCAAGGGGGGAGGGAAAAAGGGAGGAACAAGAGGGAAGGAAGGGGGCGAAGGAGATGGGAAAGGGGAGGAGGGGGAGGGGCAATGGAGGGGAAGAGGAGGGGGAGAGGGAAAAGAGGGGAGGGAGGAGGGGTGGGGGAAAGGGTAGGTAAAAGAGAGGA
>NC_051391.1:52753414-52760914 GCF_015228065.2 Penaeus monodon
TCATACCAATGGCTCATAAATGATGATTCATGACATGAAATTACCAGTACACCTTACGCAAAAAGTCACACCTTTCATTATCTCTTATCGTTGAGAAAAAGCTATTTCATTGTCCGTGTCCTTGCGAAGGTGACTTACACACTAGTTGTAGTTGTTATCATCTATGTTGATATTATCTTCATTATGTTTATTTTCATAAATCTTTATCATTAATTATCATGATTACTAGTTTAATCTTTATTATTTGCTGTCTATATTATTATGATTGTTAGTATTCCTCTTATTATAAATGTTGTAACTATACTTATTACTTTAATTATTACTCTTATTGCTACAACTTGCTATTTGTATTATCATTATTAAAATAGTTATTTACTATAATCGTTATCATGATAATTGCTATTGTTATTGTTATTATCATTATCATTGTTATTATCATTATCTTCCTTTTTATTATTATCATAATTATTATTATCGTCATTATGATAATCTTCCTTATTGCTCTTATTATCATTATTGTCTCTATTACTGTTCATCGTTTATTATCAATATAACCATCATCATCGTCAGCATCTTCTGTTCTTTTTACCGCTATCGTCAGTTTCATTTACGTCAGTACAGTTTTTAATATTTCTATTATTACTGTTCTGACTGTTTCCGATAAACAGGATTTTTTTTCACTTCTGTCACGCCAAAAACGTGTGACATATATACGTACATTTTCACAGGTGCACAAATGTTTTACTCTACTTAAGATTTTATGGAAAAATGGTATATCTGTATATCAATATGTATGAATGTATGCATATATGTATATATGTATATTTATGGATAGGTATACATGTATATGTATATATAAATATATATATATATGAATGTATATATATACACGAATGTGTATATATATATAGGAATGTGTGTATATGTATATATATATAGATGCACACACACACACACACACACACACACACACACACACACACACACACACACACACACACACACACACACACATACGCGCGCGCACACGCACACACACACTCGTAAATGTATATAAAACAGAATTAACTTTTTTCAAATTAGAAATAAGCAGGATGTAGTATGAACGTCAGATGTATATATACTCTGTATACATAGACACACACACATATATACATATACACATATGTGTGTATATGTATATATATACATACATACATATATTTGATATGTATATATATATATATATATATATATATATATATATATATATATAAATCATTAGAGAAAAAACAAACAAACATAGTTATGGATATAGACGTAGCTGCAGATCTCGCTCCCGTACGCTTGATTTGCTTTGATTAACAAATTGAAATAGTTTAGTGCGATAATGATGATGATCTTGTAATAAGGAAAGGACTAGTTACTGTAAGAGCAAAAATAAAAACTTTAAAAGATCGTCATTGCTATTTTGCGTTAAATATATGTCGTTTTCTGTTTTCTCTAAGCGATCTAACCTGAGCAAAGCACTCTGTTGCGCAGAAATGTAGTTGTGAAGCAAATGCACATATGATTTCTTGCCGGGCACTCGTAATATTCGCCGCTGTAGTTCTTGATTGGTGAATTGGAGTACAATCATTTGAATAGCGAGAGTGAATGGGATATACGGTTACGGCATTGATGATAGGAATACCAAAAGACGTATTACATCGGCAAGTGATTCTTTATACAAGTATGAAAGTAATGAGTTATTATTAAAAATCGGATGCTTGATAGCCTTCTTTCCTTTGATTAGACTGGCTTTACACAGGTCACCGTGCTAACGAAGTATGCTTGCACCGTGTTCTTTGAGGTTTGTTGAACATCTGTTTTATCAAAATATTTAGCATCATGTTCAGATGTAGTAGTATGGAAAAAAAAAAAAAAATCAGAAAACATGTTTTCTCTTTCTCTCTTACGCAGTCACACACACACACATGTATATATACATATTTATATTCCATAAATGTATGAATGCATGTACATAGATACACATACACACACACACATATACATACATACATAAACACATGCATGTGATTAACACTATACCTGTGCCTTCTCTGCAGTTTCTTTCCTCGTCATTACTCTTTTTTTTTATAGATATATCGCTATAAAATACAAAAGAGCTTTTTCTCATGAAAGCTATAAAGAATTTGCAAAAAAGTGACTTCTTAAAATAAAGGTTTCCACTTGTGTATCCTAGCATGTACAGACTCAGAGAAAATAATTAAAACTGCAACAAAACCGGAACTTCGGTAATATGTAAAAAGTGGTTGAAGAGACAAGGAGGCGTGTCGCTTGGCAGCCTTGGAGTAGACCTATATAGAGGCAAGTGACGGGGATCCCAACAGACTGAGCTAAAGGTCCAGGTTCCGGAGCCATGAAGTTTGTCGTAAGTAGTAGTTGTTGTAGGTAAATAGCCTCTAATAGTATAACACACACACACATGCAAAATATATGTTTATACATATAAGTACAATACATTCATATGTATATATGAATGTATGTACATGCATATATATATTTATATATATGTATGTTTTTTTATACATACATATGACATATACATATATACACACATATGTATGTATGTATATATATATATATATGTATGTACACATGTGAATGTATTATATTTATATGTATAAACACACATCATTTATATTTATTCATATGCACATATGACTGTCGTATATATATTATATATAATATATATATATATATTTATATATATATATATATATAAACATATGTACATATACACTCAAATATTAATATATCAGCTTTTAACATGTGAGGCAAAAACATTTTAAAAGGCGTTTCGTCTACAGATTGTTGTTCTGTTGGCTGCCGCGGTGGCAGCAGAGCAGAAGCGCGAGGCGGATCCCCATTATGGCTACGGTAGTCCTTACCATCTCCATCATGTGGGAATAGCTCATCACCCGGGCCACGCGACCTCATATGTGCACTCTCATATTGGCAAGAGGGAGGCTGAAGCCGATCCTCACGGTGGATACGGCACTCGTTACCTCTACCACGGACTTCATTATCCCGTTGGAATCGCCTATCATCCTGGCCACGCGACCTCGTACGTACGCTCCCACGTCGGCAAGAGGGAAGCTGAGGCCGAGCCAAATCCTCACGTTGGATACGCCCTTCCCTACGGCTACCTCGGTTATGGTGGATATGGTTATCCCATTTCCTACGGTTACCATGGATACTATCCTTATCGTCATGGCCTTCTTGGTTGAACGAAGACAAAGAAAATGAGTGATTTGAATACGACCTGTTGAAGTTTAGAAAAAACTCTACATCTTTCTTGATACTGCATTACCTTCTCTGTGAATTATATTGTCCATGAAAGTCATTGAACATGTATTTTCTATTATGCTAATAAAATGATGCCAGAATTATACTGTTTCTAGTAAATTTAAACACACATTAACTTTGCATGTACAAAGGAAGTCTTTGAATTTCATTTACTTATACAAAGGAGTTAGACATGAAACTGAAAGGAAGAGGAAGGGTAAACAAAGATTGTAATATAATTACTATGCCTCGAGACAATAAATTATGCGGTTGTATAGTGTCTATACATATTTTTATTTGGTAATTATCTCGTTGACCATTGGCTGCATAAATGAATGATTTCATGACATGAAATTACCAGTAACACCTTACGCAAAAGTTCACACCTTTCATTATGTCTTATCATTTAGAAAAAGCAATTTCATTGTCCGTGTCCTTGCGAAGGCGGCTTACACACTAGTTGTAGTTGTTATCATCTATGTTGATATTACCATCATCATGTTGATTTTCATAAAGCTTTATCATTGAATATCATGATTACTATTCTAATCCTTATTATTTGCTGTCTATATTATTATAATTTCTCGTATTCCTCTTATTATAAATGTTATTGTTACTATTTTTATTAATTTAATTATTACTCTTATTGCTTCAACTCTACTTTTTGTATTATCATTATTATAATAGTTATTTATTATTATCATTATCATGATAATTGCTGTTGTTATTGTTATCATGGCCATTATCATTATCACTATTATCATTATTAACTATCATTATCGTCATTAGGGTAATCATATTTGTTGCTCTTATTATCATTATTGTCTCTATTAGTGTTTAACGTTTATTATCAGTATAACCATCATCACCGTCAGCATCATTCTATATCTGCAGATAGAGATAGATGCATAAATAAATGTAATCAAATAAGACCCATTTCGACGCCTGGACAGACAATGGCTATCTGAAGGTCTCGCTCCTGTACGCTTGATTTTTATTTGATTAATTAACAAATTGAGATAGTTTATTGCGATAATGATGATGATCTTGTAATTAGGAGAGGTCAAGTTTTTGTAAAAGTAACTAGATTAGAGCAAGTAATCATGGACTGAGTAAAAATGCAAACTTTAAATTATCTTATTGCGTTAAATATGTCTTTTTTGTTTTCTCTAAACGATCTAACCTGAGCAAAGCACTCTGTTGCGTAGAAATGCACATATGATTGCTTACCGGGCACTCGTAATATTCACCGCTGTAGTTCTTGATTGGTGAAATGGAGTACAATCAAGTGAATAGGGAGAGTGAATGGGATCTACGGTTACAGCCTTCATGATAGAATATCAAAAGACGTATTACATCAGCAAGTAATTCTTTATACAGGTCTGAATGTAATGAGTTCTTATTATTAAAAATCGGATGCTTGACAGTCTTCTTTCCTTTGATTAGACTGGTTATACACAGGTCACCGTGCTAGAGGATGCATGCACCGTGTTCTTTGAGGTTTGTTGAACAACTGCTTTATCTAGATATTTAGGATCATGTTCAGATGTAGTAGTATGAAAGGATTAAAAAATTAAGAAAACATATTTGCTCATTTTTTCTTACGCAGTCACACACACACATATACACACTTATACATACATATTTATATTACATATATGTACGTATGTATCCATATACAGATGCACCACACACACACACATATATATATATCCATATACATATATGAACACACATGTATGTGATTAACACCATATTTGTACCTTCTCTGCAGTTTCTTTCCTCGTTATTACTTCTTTTTTTCATATATCGCTATAAAATACCAAAGAGCTATAAGAGAATTTGCAAATAAGTAACTCCTTAAAATAAAGGTTTCCACTTGTGTATCCTAGCATGTACAGACTCAGAGAAAATAATTACAACTGCAACAAAACCGGAACTTCGGTAATATGTAAAAAGTGGTTGAAGAGACAAGGAGGCGTGTCGCTTGGCAGCCTTGGAGTAGACCTATATAGAGGCAAGTGACGGGGATCCCAACAGACTGAGCTAAAGGTCCAGGTTCCGGAGCCATGAAGTTTGTCGTAAGTTAGTAGTTATTGTAGGGAAATAGCTTCTGACAGTATAACACACACATGCACACATGTAAACATATGTGTTTATATATTTCAAGTACAGTAAATTGATATGTATATATGATATATATACACATACTTATATATACGTATGTATATATGTATGTATGTATGTATATATATATATATATATATATATATATATATATATGTACATGTGTTTTTGTGTGTGCGTACATACACACACTACACACACACACACACAAATATAGATATACATATATATCTATATTATGTATATATTCATATACACATGTGAATGTATTATATGTATAAACACACACGTATATGTTTGTATGTATATATATACATGCAGACATAAGCACACATCTATTTATTCATATACACATATGAATGTCGTATATGTATAAGCAACATATATGTATGTGCATATACACTCAAATATTAATTTGCCAGCTTTTAACAGGCGAGACAAAAACATTTTAAAAGGCGTTTCGTTTACAGATTGTTGTTCTGTTGGCTGTCGCGGTGGCAGCAGAGCAGAAGCGCGAGGCGGATCCCCATTATGGCTACGGTAGTCCTTACCATTTCCATCCTGTGGGAATAGCTCTTCACCCGGGCCACGCGACCTCATATGTGCACTCTCATATTGGCAAGAGGGAGGCTGAGGCGATCCTCACGGTGGATATGGCACTCGTTACCTCTATCACGGACTTCATTATCCCGTTGGAATCGTCTATCACCCTGGCCACGCGACCTCGTACGTACGCTCCCACGTCGGCAAAAGGGAGGCTGAGGCCGAGCCAAATCCCCACGTTGGATACGCCCTTCCCTACAGCTACCTAGGTTATGGTGGATATGGTTACCCAATTCCTTACGGTTACCATGGGTACTATCCTTATCGTCATGGCATTCTTGGTTGAACGGAGAACAAGCAATTAAAGGAAATGAGTGATTTAAATACTACCTGTTTCATTTCACAAAACTCTACATCTTTGATACTGCATTGCCTTATAAGTGAATTTCATTGTCCATAAAATTTACTGAACATGTATTTTCTACTGTGCTTATAAAATAATGTCAGATTCATATTGTATTAAAAAAGTAAACATATAAATAATCCATGTGCAAAGCCAGTTTCTGATTTTCATCTACCCTATACAAAGTTATTATTGCTCAATTAATGGGAGTTAAATTTGAAAATGAAGAGAAAAGGAAGGGAAAACAAATAATGGTATTATTATGCCTCAAGGCAATAAATTGTGCGCTAGTATAGCGTCTTTACTTACTATTATTTGTCAATTATCTCATTAACCAATGGCTGCATAAATCAATGATTTCATGGCATGAAGTTACTGGTAACAGCTTACACAAAAGGTCACATCTTTCATTATCTTTTATAACTGAGACGTCAGTGTCCTTGCGAAGGAGACTTGCACACTCTTTGGAATTGTTCTCGTAAATGTTTGTATTACTTTCATCATGTTAATTATCATTAAATATCATGATCACCACTGTAATCTTTATTATTTGTTGTCTATGTTGTCATTGTTCGTATTCTTGTTATTACAAATGTTATTGTTACTGTTCTTATTAATTTAATTATTACTCTCATTGCAATGAATTATCTGTATTATTACAAGAGCTATTTATCATTATTATGATAATTTACTATTGTTATCATTATTATCATTTATCACTATTATCATAATTATCTACATGATTATCATTATCATAACTATCATTATAGTCATGATGATCATCTTCAGTATCGCTATTATTATCATCATTATTTTCACTATTACCATTTATCGCTTTAATTATCAATATAACCATCACCACCGTCAACATTTTTATACTTTTTATCGTCCGTCTCATTACTTCAGCACACTTATTATTATATCTGACATTAATATCCTGACTGTCTGTTAGGATACGGTCAAACAGGGAAACTTTTTGTTTCACTTTTGTCACACCAAAAACGTGTAATATATATACTTACTTTTTCACAGCCGCACAGATGTTTTGCTCTATTTAGGCTTTATCGAAAAGCGGTATATATACATATATCAGTATG
>NC_051391.1:52770700-52773200 GCF_015228065.2 Penaeus monodon
GTTTTTTGTTGTTATTATTTTTGTGGTTGTGTTCTGGTTGATATTGTGGATTTGTTATTGTTATTAGGTACAGTAGTAGTAGTAATAGTAGTACCAGTACGATTTACTGTTGTTGCAGTTATGATTATTACCAGTATTATCATTGTGGCTGTTATTATTGTTACCATAATTGTTGTTATTATTGTTACCATAATTGTTGTTATTATTATAATCAATAATACCAATAATAATAATATTAATATTATTGTAATCTTGCCATCATCATTAATAGTGTTACTTTAGTTATAGTGGTAATATTTTCGTTATGAATATAAATTTTAGTATCATTATCATTAATGATATTAATATCATAACCTTTATTATTACTATTTCTATTATTACTATTTTCACTCGTGGGACCCGTGGACATTCCATGAAAAAAGAGGTACTCCTCTCTCATCCTCCTTCTACCTTTAGTCTCCCCTCTCCTCCTACCTTTCCCTTTCCTTTCTCTCACTCCCAAATCTTCCATAAATTCACTCCTCCCTCCCACTTCCCTCCTCTATCTCCGTAAACTCTCAAATTAAATTTCATCTCCTTTGCTTCCTTATCCTCTTCCCACCCTTTCCCATCTCCCTTTTTCTGAGCACGTCTCCTTTCCCCTTACCCATCTCTCTTTTCCTCTTTAAGTCCCCTCCGTTTCCCTTTCCTCATTTCCCTTTTATTTTTAACCCCCACTTCCCTTACCCGTTCTCCTCTTTTTTCTTGTGTTCTCCCCCTTCCTTCCCATAATAATAATGATGATAATGATGATAATGATGATGAGGATGAGGATGAGGATGATGGATGATGGATGATGATGATGATGATGATAGTGATGATAATAATGACAATAATGAGGATAATAACAATAATAATATTGTTAATAGCTATCACACGCGTGTGTGTTAGCTTCTTTAACTAAGTTGTCAATATCACCCCCTTTTTCACCAAAATGATTTAACTTCAAGCCCACACTCACATGGAATATGATGCCCATCTTACATCAAAATGAAGAAACTTCAAATCCGCAGTCATGTGGAATATGAGTTCTGACGTGCATTTATTTACAAATATATTGTCGAAATTATTTCTATTATTATCCGACATTGAACATTATATAATAATATATGTAACAGAGCTACTATTAGTAACAGAATCACTTAGATGTATGTTGTAATTACAATCAATGGTAAAATTAGTAGTTCAATATATATCTATATCTATATATACACAAACGTGTAACTTCCGGTGAGGAAGCGAAGGCAGAAAATAATGAATTTGAGAACTAATAAACAGAAACATCGTTACTTTTATCTTTAAATCTCAACACCAATTACATAAGTTTACATACAGATGAAATTATTTTTATATACTAATAAGGGAATGAAAAAGGTAATAAAATGATTGTGGTATGGTATGTCTACACAGAAATACGCAGAGAAATAGTGATTTCACGTATCCAATCTGATACCGCATATTAAAACAAAGTACAAGCAAGAGAAATCAAAATGAGTTAATCTAAGAGATAACAAACTTACGTACTCGTAATAATCCATAATATTACATATCAAGAAAAAATAATGTGCAGGGATACATCAACTCTGATTACAAATGAATCTAATAATGGAGTGACAAGAAACTTAGCACTAATAATTAAGGCCAGATAAAACCCAGGCGTCATAAATTGCCAAAGAAAGCAAAACAAAACAGGATATTGTTCTTAACGACAAATCACATTTTAGAAAAAAAAGATAAATAAATAAATAGATAATTAAATAGATCAATAAATAAATAAAAATTCGTCACGATGAAGTGGAAAAAGAAGAATTCATTACTTCACACTTCAGAATATTGACTGACAGATTATTTAAAATTATCTGCTAAGGTCAATAGCGGCGAATTCCTTGTGGGATAAAAATGATAAAATGTTTAAAACCTCAAAAAATCTATCAATAGATAATGTCATAAAAAACATATAATATTGAAAATCAAAGCATAAATATTACGCTGTAAGAATATATAATTATTACATAAATATTATGTATAATTAAATTTTGTTAATATATATTAGTCTCCAGAACAAAGATAACAAATACCCAGAAAACACATTAACGGAGACAAATGTAATGGTACAATCTCCCGTCTCTGTTTTGTGAGCGTTGCGGCCTGTATTATGCAGTCCAGATCTCTTCATACACAAGCGAATGAATAGAGGTACAGAGGTTTGCCTGTGTGATGTATATGATCGCTATTTTTAATGCGCTGACACTGCATTTTATCATTATTATCGTCATTATTATCATCATTATCATCATAACCATGAATCATCAACATTATTATTATCATCATATCATCTTCATTATTATTATTATCATCATTATTATCATACCATCTTCGTTATTATTATTTTCATCATTATTATCATTATCATTACCATTATTACTATAATTATTTCTAGGTGATGATGGAATAAAGATGC
>NC_051391.1:52784391-52786891 GCF_015228065.2 Penaeus monodon
ACCCTAAGATTATGAATTTTACTAAGTGGCATCCCTATGGCTTATAACTGAACCCAAATCGCTTTCATGACGTCCTCTCGAAGTTCGATATGCTTCTTTAGTTTAAGGTATTGGTGAATATGTAACCTGTAATTAACTGATGGTAGTCTCTTCTGTTGCAGATAATTGCAATGTACTACAGATACCATACTTTATATAGGCTTACATAGTTATTATCGCCACAAGTTAGTTTTAAACACGGCTCATGGCCGTAAACGATGGAACCCTGCGCCCCCCCGCTCATACGATTGAAGCGCCCGAGACACGCCGAGAAGGAACCCTGCGACCGCCGCACCGAGAATTATGCTCATATGATTGAAGCGCCCGAGACGCGCCGAGACGCGCTCTTTTAGATTATCACTGCAAGTTGCGTCCGCCGCACAATTACGCTCATACGACTGAAGCGCTGAGACGCAAACGAGACGTGCACTGTTAGAATTAAGTTCAGGCCCAGCTGCCTATGTATTCGAAGCATATATACTTGCCTATTTAGCCCAAAGAAATGGAATTCTTATCCAATTAACTTTTCTCTCTTCAATATGGTACTCTACTGAACTCGCTAATCCTGACAAATCTAAATAATTTACACCTTACTTGACACATCACCCTTCTTGTGGCAAATTGTTCTTATTATGCTCTCATTTTCTTGCAACTTAGTAAGATGATTGATGAACATATTTTTAGCTTCCTCCTTGGCCTGGTACATTTATATTTCAGCTTCTGAAGACGATGTAGCCTTCCTCGCTACTGAATATTGCACCTCAGTGCGAAACCTCCGCCACACCCGCTACGCGACGACCCTAGCGACCATCGGATCACCAGGAACCACCTGTAGATCCCGAACAGAACCTCTACTGCAGTGTTTTCGAGGACTAGCCTTGCGCGTGGCCGAGCGATGTCAACAATACGCAGCAAGACCGGATGGTACACTTCACACCTCCTTGGGCAGGACGCAGATATCGCCCGGCTTTCTCTTTTCGCACAGGAATAAACACCCGCCCTCGAAGGGAACCGCCGCATAAAAGGACACGTCCGTAAGCCAGGGGGAGAGGCACGGCAGAGAGACCAAGCCACACACATCTACCTTCAATAATAAACTATCAAGCTAAGATCCCTTTTATTGAACCACACTTACACAAACGCACACACGCACACACACACACACACACACACACACACACACACACACACACACACACACACACACACACGCACACATATATATATATACACATATAGATATATACATATATATAATTTGTATATACATTCATATATATATATATATATATATATATATATATATATATATATATATATATATATACATATCACACACACGTGTGTGTGTATGCGATTATGTATGCGTGTGTGTATAGATAGATAGAAATATAGATAGATATAGATGCATAGATATAGATAGATAGATGCAATACACACATACACACACACACACACACACACACACACACACACACACACACACACACACACAACACATATATATAATATATTATATATATATATATATATATATATATATATATATATACACATACATATAAAATATATATATATATATATATATATATATATATATATATATATATATGTATATATATATATTCTTAGGACCTCATCAGAGTTCTGGGTGCAAAAATAAAGAGCTTACCTCTTTATCTTTATCAATGTATCCACAGACGGAGCAACCCGAGCAGTCGAGAGGGTCACCAGCTATATGATAAAAGCTTAACTTCCACTGCCGAGACATCACGTCGTTCGCCTAGTGAAGGTATGCGTGGACTCCTGCTACTTCGAATTTGCTGGGGAAGAATACCAGTAGATTAGTGGTCTTGCCATGAGCTCCCCTCTGTTCATGGAGACGCTGGAGAGGGATAACTACAAGGATATAATCGGCAGACATTCAACTTGGTTTCGTTACGTAGAAGATGTCCTCGTCATTGTCCCCAGAAGGTCGTGATTGCAACATATACTGACGCGGCTTAACTCCGTTCACGAGAAAATCCAGTTCACCGTGGAAGAGAAAGAGGATCAGAAATTACCTTTCCTGGACACTCTGATCCATCGGGATACGATGGCCTACGTTTCTCTGTATACAGGAAGCCTACAAATAAAGATGATTATATCCATTACTACTCCGCCCACAGCAACAAAACAAAATCTGGTGTTGTAATTGGCCTTTTCCTCAAAGCACTGAGGATCTGCAACCTTGAATTTCTTGAGGATGAGGCTGCCTATATAATCATTTCTTTCATGAAACATAAATATCCCAGAGTTTCCTGCTAGACCCCAGAAAGAAGGCGGAGAACATACTCGCAAGACCAGACCCTTCACCCTATTCTAATAATTTTCTCATACTACCGCCATGTAACATTTCCCAGGCGATCAGCAGATATTTCAGCAATACAATGAGAATCGCCAGCACATCCAGGGAAAAGAC
>NC_051391.1:52796891-52799391 GCF_015228065.2 Penaeus monodon
GTGAAAATTAGTTGATGAACTTTTTAACTAACGAAAAGGAAGACCAAAGAACAAAATCGGGTTCACATTAGGAGATCGACAAGTAAATTTGTCGAAAACTGAGAAATTAAGAGTAATCATCATAGCTAGATTGGGTCCTTCACTGTGCTCAAAATGTAGAAAATGAACGGATTAAAATGAATATTTTCGCAATAGAAAAGACACGTTTAATCGGTTTCGAATATATATGCGCCAGAAAAATGTGAAACCAGTTATATACATCTCTTGTATTGTGAAGATATTCCTCCTTATTTATACCTTTTCTACATCTTCACTATACTTTACGTTTTCTCCTTATTAAACGGATGAAGTTCAGGTGACATAATCCAGTTCACATCGGGAGCTAAAGAAAAAGAAAAAGAAAAAAAAAGAGAGAAGAAAAAAAAAAGAGAAAAAAAAGAAAAAAAGAAGAGAAAAAAAGAAGAAAGAAAGAAAAAAGAAAGAAAAAAAGAAAGAAAGAAAGAAAAAAAAGGAAAAAAAAGGATATATATATACATACATATATATATATATATATATATATATATATATATATATATATATATATATATATATATATATATCCAGCAAGAGTAACCATTATAGCGAAATAAGGAGCCATCTTACTCCCACATCTTCATTACATTTTTTTCTCTCCTTGAGCACAGAAATATTCCAAAATCCGGAAAGCTCTTGACGTCAGGGGATCGAGATTTTTTTTTTCTTTCTTACTTTTTTTTTACTCCCAGCAAGTCATCATTAAAGTGGAGTAACAAAACGGACGTTGAGCGTTTCACAGCTCGGCCTGAGTGGTTTACTGCCGGCAGCCTAGTGCTTGGGTAATTACCAGGCTGGGATTCGTCGACGTAATACGAAACCTCCCTTTTTATTCATACGATGCACGCTCTAGCAGCTCATTTTCGTGGCTTTTATTAGCATCATTCTCTAGCTTCATGTTTGTGTGGTTTGAAAATAATTTTTAAATTGCTTTTAATTTCTTTTCCTCTTCCTCTCTCTCTCTCTCTCTCTCTCTCTCCTTTTTTCACTGGGGGGACATCAACCTTTATATTGAATTATTTTAATGCGCATTTGTGGAAATGTGCAGCGGGAGAGACAACAAACATAGCTTAAATGATCTCAGTGAAGGAGATGAACGAGGCGAGAGTCTGCATTTGCACAGACACACACACACACACACACACACACACACACACACACACACACACACACACACACAAATACACACACACACACATCCACACACACACACACACACACACACGTACGTGTGTGTTTTATATATATTATATATATATATATATATATATATATATATATATATATTATATATATATATATATATATATATATATATATATATATGAAAATATATCAATACATATATACCATTACTTTCTTCTCTCCGTAAGCCTTATTTCTTCAAGTTGTCCTATTCTTACCCTTCCCCTAGTAATAAAAAAACGTATTTTCTTTCCTTCGTCTTTGTAACCCCTTACCTCTTTCTATCACATGCAACCACCTTTTCTTTATTTCTCCTCCTTCAGCCCTCGCTTTCCTCTCTCCTCTCCCTTCCTCCCTATCCCCGCTGGCTCCGAGGTGCAGTTTCGAGCCTTGTGCAGCATAGTGAATGGGTTCCAGGAGATCAGACCCGCTATACATATTCATTACCACGTTCGTCAGGGGACCTATAACCATAGTCGTCGCTCGTCTTAGTTCTTACACATGTAATGTAGTTAGCTCATTAGCCATGCCTTCGACTCGCTGGCACCTACGATTCCTTCTCCTTAGCCCAAGCTTATCTTATTACCCAACGTTGCATATACTTCGGTGCGCGTTTGTAAATTCGGTCGAAGGTGTGTTGATATTCTGTTACTGCGGATGAAATAATGGGCCTGAGTATGATTCCTTATCCTTATTCCAAGTTTATCCCTTTATCCTCGTTGCATATTCTTCGATGTGTGTCCCTAATTTCGTTCATGAGTGTGCCGATGTCTTGGCAAGGGTAATTTTAGAGGTCTTAATATATAATTTGCCTGGATATGCTTATTCGTGTACAGTGGCGTGCTTTTATGCATATATCCACACACACACACACACACACTCACACACACACACACACACACACACACACACACACACACACACACACACACACACACACACACACACACACACACAACCAATATATAGTAGAACATTTTATCCTTTTGTTTTCGTCTACCATCGACAATTCTTTACCACAAATCCACTCATCTACCCGAAATCGCTACCAAGAATCTATTTAACTGATCTCTTGGACAATAGCCCGGCTATACATTTCCTCACAATCTATTTTTTTTAGTAATTGTTCACGTCTCTTTGGCATATATCTACATTTTATCTTCATGTACCCCTTCATTTACTCATCTCTGGATTTACATTTAGAAACGTCTATTCAGCTGTCCAAAATCACCACCAAATT
>NC_051391.1:52823703-52826203 GCF_015228065.2 Penaeus monodon
CTACTACTGCTACTACTACTTCTACTTCTACTACTACAACCACTACTACTACTTCTACTCGATTAAGAAATAAAAAAGTAGCATGTACATAGCTCGTAATACAAAGCTTCATGGGGTACACGATTAACAAAGGTTTGCAAACCCTTGTCTTTGATATAGTTGAATGTTTTGACGTAACTTCTAAGCGTAACAGCCGTACATTGAATAACGACGGCGCTTTCAAGAACGATAAAATAGCTTTCGGGCATTTGACAGAATGCATTGGAATTCAGGCAATCTTATTAGGACAAGTTGAATTGCCATGGCATGTTGAATTCCCTTTAGCGACGGCAACTTCCAAAATGTAAATTAGTAGAAGTGATAATCATGATACATGAATAAATAAGGGTTGTGGTTCCTACAAAATTTGACAAAGTCGGTAGTAGATAACAGTGACATGTTTATTCCATTCCTTTGACAAAGGTATTAATGCAACGTTGATCACCAAGTAAAAGGTACAACTAAGATAAACAACTACAACAACACAAATTGTTGTGAATATCGGACGTCAACAAGCAAGTTTTTGTATAGATTATTCAAACTTTACACTATATTCCTTTTCCATTTCACTACTTAATCTTTCCAGAGTGTCACTTTTTTCATTCTGCCACGTGGCTTTCGCACAGTGTTTTGAGATAGCCTTTTAGACTATCATGGGAATATCTTTACTTCGTATGAATGTCTGCTTTTGCAACAGTTCGTGTTGTCTTGTGTGTATTTTTGAGTTGTGCTGGTAACATTTTACGGAAATGAAATTATTTAGTGTTTTTAGAAGTATAACAATGTAGTCGGTTCGTGCACACACACACACACACACACACACACACACACACACACACACACACACACACACACACACACACACACACACACACACACACACACACACACACACACACATTATATCGATGACCACAGACAGAAGATAAGAGCAAGTCCCATGTTACAAGAAAATCCTCATACTCAACAGGGTAGAATTATCCAGGTGTTTTGTATGTGAGAGATAATTTAATATTCATAGATTATCAGCAGTTTTTCAGTGCTTTTATTTTATTATTATTATTATTATTATTATTATTATTATTATTATTATTATTATATCAGTACAATAAAGCATTGAAACACGAACATGAAAATCTGTCAGGTATTTCCACCTCCAAGCAGATGAATTCTTCTCTTTAGAAAAGCAGTTTTTTTTTTTTCACTCTGAACGACCATCGAATTTTGCTCGTTAATAGGTGTGTGTGTGTGTGTTTGTTTGTGTGTGTGTGGGTGCGTGTGTGTGTGTGTGTGTGGGTGCATGTGCGTGTGTGTGTGGGTGCATGTGCGTGTGTGTGTGTGTGTGTGTGTGTGTGTGTGTGTGTGTGTGTGTGTGTGTGTGTGTGTGTGTGTGTGTGTGTGTGTTGTGTGTGTGTGTTTTATACTATTTAAAACATGGTATTTACTAGAATTTCATATTTGGTTAGCCTCAGGTACAGCTATCCACAAAACAACCCGCTAATTCATATTAGCTTATCTATATCTAATGCTAGTAAGTCCTATATTTAGTGAACCAGTGTTTCTAATAAGGTTTACTCCAATCCATTTAAACAACGTAGGTGTACCAGGTATAAATGCAGGCAACTGTACAAACGTATATGAACACATACATAAGTATAATTTACCCATGAACCAATAACTGTGATTTTCATTATGTATGGTAGGTCCAAGCATATCTTATGAAAATAATAATAATAAATATATAAATAAAATTAATATATAAAGTTCTTTCGAAATCTCAGGTTTTCTGACCATTTTCGAAGATAATTAATATGGATCGGCTATATATATCGACTATGCTATTTTAAGTTTCGAGTTCACAAAAGGGAAAAAAGAAAAAGATTTTGGTAATAATAAGCTTCACTATTACAAACACTATCATTATTATTGTCATTATTATCAACGCGTTTTGTTCTGTATTGCAATAATAAAGATATGATGATGATGATAATGATAGTGGTGATGATTATTGCTGTTAGTATTGTTGTTATTGTTATTGTTATAATAATAATAATAATAATAATAATAATAATAATAATAATAATAATAATAATAATATATTATTATTATTATTATTATTATTATTATTATTATTATTTATTATTATTATTATTATCCTTATCATCATTCACATTATTATTGTTTTTATCATTCTTATTATTATCATTAGCATTATTGTTAATGTTACTCATTATTTATCATTATATTACTATCATTATCATTTTTTTATATCATTATCATCATCATCATCATTATTATTATCATTATTATTATTATTATTATTATTATCATTATTATGTTTATTATTTTTTATATTGCTTTATTGTATACTTACATTATTCTGTTATATTCTCTCTTTATTACTCATCTACTCTCTCTCTCTCTCTCTTTTCTCTCTCTCTCTCTCTCTCTCTCTTCTCTC
>NC_051391.1:52863703-52866203 GCF_015228065.2 Penaeus monodon
ATATATATATATATATATATATATATATATATATATATATATATATATATATATATATATATATATATATATGTGTGTGTGTGTGTGTGTGTGTATGTGTGTGTGTTGCTGTGTGTATGTATGTATGTTATGTGTGTGTGTTTGTGTGTGTGTGTGTGTGTGTGTGTGTGTGTGTGTATGTGTGTGTGAAGAGGAAAGCAGCCACAATAAGGAATGAAACAATATCGTAACGTTTCGATCTCTTCACGAGGTCCCCTTCAGACGAATAATTAACTTTGACAAAAAATTTATAAGTTGAGAAATAGAACGAGCAAGAGCTGAATTGAGTCTCAGGAGGAGGGTCAAGGTTGAAGTCTAGGGAAGGCTCTACTAACTAACGACGAGATAAGGTATCCAAGCCCCATTGACCAGCACTCAAGTTGAAATTTAGAATTTTTCTAATTAACATTTTTTTTATTACATTTTTCTTACATAAGAATTAATTTAGCGCTTTTCCAGTTTAGGTGGTGACCTTCATCACATAAGTGAACGAAACACGCATTTGATTCTCTGGTATACCTACATTACGTTTATGCTCATTAATTCCATTTCGGATGTTTATTCATTTGAAGAGGAACTCGTGAAGAGTTCGAAGCGTTGCGATGTTGCTTCAAAATGCTTGCACTCCGACTGCTGGCTCGAGCCTATTCTTACGACATATTGCCTTGGGAAGTCATAAGGGAAGTCGGTGCTGTGGCTAAACCGCGGTTGATTACGATGGGCATCTATTCAGGCAAGGGTGGTACCGCCAAATAAATGGAGAGATGCCTAGGTTCCGTAGTGGAATGGCTGATAAACAAATATTTACATACACACATTTACATATATGGATATAGGTGTTAATAATGTACACACACACATACACACATATGTTAGTGTGTGTGTACATATATACGTATATATATATATATATATATATATATATATATATATATATATATATATATATATATATATATATATAGATAGATAGATAGATAGATAGATAGATATTTGTGCATATATATGTGTACACACACACACACACATATATATTAAGAGAGCGAGAGTACGTATGCGCTAGTATCCCGATCATCATATCAAAACTCCAGTACATTTCTAATATCAAGGTATTTCATGGCTTCCATTAACTTAGCATACATATTTATTTACAGTGCAAATAAGTGTTTCGCATTTAATTGTCATAACTGTAACTCGTTGTAGTCTTTGTAAAATCGTAATATTAGATCTGATTGTAGTATTACTGCTAAATTATTTTGGCATCACTCTTAATAATACTTTTTTTTCAGATATTGTTGTTTGTGGCCATTGAATTGGTGTCCGGAGAGCACAGAAGAGTTACTTTCTCCTCGGACATTTCTGCTGACGACTTCCTGCTTCAAGGCATCTCCAAAAGGGATGTCATATCTCACAAACAACTCGATTATGCTAATAGGAGAGACGGCGAAGTCTATGTAGAAACCACAGCCATCTCCAAGAGAGAAGTCAAACCAGAAGTCATTGGCAACAAACCAGCAAGATTTTCTATCATTCACAAGAGAGAAACAATCCCTAAATCTATCAGAGACACGGAAGTACAAACTTTTAGCAAGCGAGAAGCAGAAGCGGAGGCGGTGGCACAACCAAAGGCAGCTGTGGGCGACTCCTTTGGAATAGCAGGGACAACCACAGCTCCCGGGTTCGGTCATGGGTTCCACGCCGGCTCCGGCTTCGCGGCGCAGCCGACCGCCGCCGGCTTTGCGTTTAACCATGCAGGAGGACATACTACTAGTCATGGTCTCGGTCAGGCTGTAGGGCTTACAGCTGCTCATGCAGGCGGACTAACTGCTGGTCAAGGTTTAGGGCATGTAGCTAGTCATCCAGCTGGGTTGGGTGCTGGCCTGGCATTTGGTCACGTACATGATGATTTTTCTGGGCATGCAGCTGGCCTTGGTGATGCAGCTGTGCATGGGTTTGGGGATGGAAACGGCCACTTACATCATGCTGGAGATCATGGGAGTGGAAGGGCAATAGATCTTGGATTTGTTCACCAAGATGACCATGCAGTGGATCATGGCGCTGGCCATTTTGCAGACCATGCAGTACCGCACTCAGCGGGGCATGCTTTACATCATGGAGGAGTTCAGGCTCAGCCTCATGCAGCAGTGCATTCAGCACCTCATGCTGTTACTGCATTGCCTTTTGCAGCAAACCATGGTGCGTTTCAGACAGTGCCACATGCAACAAGTAATACTCCTCACTCTGTAGGCCATGCAGTGCCACACTTTTCATCTTTCGCAGTTCCTCATGTGGCAAGCCATGCACATGCTCCTGGATCAGGCTTTGCAGTAAGTCACGTGGGAAGTCATGGAATACCCCAAGGATTTGGGCGCTCGTCAGGCCACACCGTCGGTCGGGACTTCAGCAGTACCTTGGGTCACAGACTTCTACCTGTTTCAAGTCATCTTGGGTTAGGCACTGC
>NC_051391.1:52871203-52883703 GCF_015228065.2 Penaeus monodon
TGGAATATGTTCTAAAATATCCAACTTTTTTTTCCAGACACATATTGATAGTATGTTCATAACGGTTACTAAATTATTTATGAACAAGAAAATTACTATGTTCAGTAATTCAGTTATATAGAGAATAATGCGATTAAAGTAAGTATTGACTGATTGTGTATGTTACTTTATAGAAATAAAGTATGTTTTCCCACTCATATAATACCTATTCGTTGAATCTAAAAACATTTACAGTATGTACAAGGAATATTATCTGAGATATTTCGCTTCTAAAAATCTTCATTTTCCTGTAAGTCATTTTACTTGTACCAAATAGTCACATTTAATGGGTTCGAATCCCTTTGGCTGCGATACCCATCATGTTTGTATTCCACCTGCCAAATCCTACTTCTTGGAGAGAAATGAAACATCCCCATACATCACGGTGGTTTGAAATCATCAAGATATGAGCAAAACTCCGTCGGCAGGTTTTTTTTTCCACTTTTCTTTTATCTAGAATAAAAAAAAAACTTAAATTATTTCATTACACACAATGCTTTATATGTGGTCAGGATTTTAAATAACTATTAATACTGTAATAATTAGTAATAGCCACCTGTGTAAGTATTCTCATCAAGAAATACGTTACTATACTTTACTATGCCCGTTATAATCAATACTGATATGAATTCTTTCAAAAGAGTTTCATACTGACATACAATTGTAGGTCAGTTTATCCCTTTATTCTGGAAAAGAAACATGTACATGCTCAATTTTCTGATAACAAATAAAAAAATTAAGACCATATAAACTGTGACGATAATATACAAAATATACAAAAGCTATTCATTTAGTTTTCAGATGATACCTGAATGATAGAAATCACTGACGGGAATGGCAAGTGTACCTGCTACCCCGTGAACCACGGGGGTAGACAAACAAACAAAACATAAAACTCTCGGTAACTTGAAGGAAGTCTTAATTCTTCAGTTCGTCTATCTCTCAAAACATACCCACACACAAACGCACACGCACACGCACACACACACACACGCGCGCGCGCGCGCACCCACCCACCCACACACACACGCGCGCACACACACACACACACACACACACACACACACACACACACACACACACACACACACACTACATTTTTAGAGAGAGTGAGAAATTTCTTTGGGTACTGTTTTTTCATTGTCTTTCATATTGCACGTCTCACAATACCTCATTGAGCTCTTTGAACACTAATAGGTTCGTTGTTTTCAGCACCCACTTTCCTAAGCAAACTTCTCCATCTGACTTCAGTGTTTTAAGAAGACACAAAATGTTCCACTCTTTTGTCTTGTGAAAAAAGTGTCTGAAAATCTCCTCGATTGCCCTTTAAATGAGAATCTTTCAGAGATAAATGGTTTCCTGTTGTAATGAAGGTTTTATGTCTCAATTTTTCGACTTTTAAGGCAAGAAAAATGAGGAGATTAAGTAATTAAGTCAAGACGATGAAGAGACATCAAAGGACGAAAAGGTTTACTGATTAAAAATGTAATGAGAAGAAAGAGAGAGAGGATCTTACACGGTCATTATCGAATTGTATTGGTAAAACTATGTAAATTGTGAGCAGACATCTGTTACGAGTGCAGATAACATTTGTCGATGCAAACTTATCACAAAAATGTTAAAAAAGGCAAGAATAGAATTCAGATATAGACAGGGAGAAAATTAGATTGAGACACGTATAACAAGTATTGCACACAATTCTTGATTTAGTCACTTAAACGTAATATTATATATATATATATATATATACATATATATATATATATATTATATATATATATATATATATATATATATATATATATATATATATATATATATATATTAAACAAATGACGAAGTTCTAAAACCGAACATTTTGTGCTGCGTCTTTTCAAGAAATAACTTACATCAGCAAACACAGATATACTTGCAGCATAATTGGCAAGCATATGGGTATTTTTGATGGATAGAGTGCATTTGGTGAACACAATATTCTCTTTTTGCATTGTAAAAGTTAATTTATTTCCCGTATTTTTTATATAGAACTGCAGAAGAAAATATATGAAAATAATAATATAAAATGATATACAGAAAATCATACAGGAATAGTAGAAACGAAATAAAATTTGGAAGTCAGACAGATATAAGAAACGAGTAAAATAGGACAACATACACATGAAAATACCCGGAGATGGGCTATGGAAGTATACGAAAACTTTAACCAGATAATGAAAGCGAAGTTAAATGGAGTTCCCCGCAAAGCTGAGCACCACATTGAAAATCATTACACCCTGTAAGCCTCATTTCTTTTCGCAATTCATAACAACCTACACTAAGTAAGATTCAGTATCGTGGGTTAATGACTGTAGTAAAGGGATTTCTTCTGAAATGGCTCAGGAAGTTTTGTTTGTTATAAAAAGGGCTTAATTAATGAACTGAACGAAACTAGTCTATTGTAGCCTTGAGTAAACACAAGTATGATCTGCGTTTTATTTCACAAGAAAGTGCTACTGTATATCTCTATCAACTGAAAATGTCCTATAAATAATAATAAATAACAGTAAATATTATGTAAAAATTAAAACATAAATATTATGCTATACATGTACAAAATTATTACATAGATATATTATGCATGATTAAATTTTCTTGAAAATATTAGTCTCCTATGTAACAACTCTCCCCCAATAAAGTATGTATGGGGGATAAAAGTACATACGCCTTTGGTCTGAGAATGCTGCACACCTGCCAACTACATGTGCGACCGTTAATGTTTCTTGGCATCACTTGCAACGTACTTCACTTCTAGCCATCATCGGCCGATGAGTTAATCTTACTTTGGCCGACCCTCACCCTTGTTAACACAATTTCTACTTGTCGGCTGGGATGGACACAAGTCACCCAACTGCCAATGTCATCTTTAATTTCTCGCAGTTCCATTCTAGAAAGATAACTTCTGATGCTGGGTTTCAAATCAGTGTGTGGGAAAGGAAAACGAGCATCACAGGGCTGAACGGCAGCTGCCATGGCCCTCCGATAAGCTTGCCCATTCCCATGTACAGCAACATGCGCTGGCACCCAACACAGTTATCTTCTTCCGTGCTGATATCAGTGCAAGCCAATCTTGAACCTCCCTAATCACTGGATGTTATGAGGGCAATACTATTTAAACCACACACCCCTGTGTGATTTACCATTATTTCTACATAACCGCAATTAGGATTAAGGCTTTCTTCGTGAAACTTATAAGGACACCCGGTTTAGGTTTGTTGTTATAGTAAGGAAAAAAAGTAAGATTGGAAACTTGCACTTTTTCTACTTAGATCATGGTGCAGATCAAGAAGCTGCTGAAATTCTTCCTTCTCGAAAAAAGACATGCCTTGCTATGGATTGCGTTCTAGCGTGTCCGCGTCCGTTGCCAACAAAAGAGCGCCATTTACGCTTCGCAATCATGTGTGACAGTTGCTGATGAGCCTCTTGTATATCCGCACCATCGTGTGCATATGCATATATATACATGTGTGTGTGCGTGCGCGCCTGCGCGTGTGTGTATGTGCTAGAGAGAGAGAGAGAGAATATAGATCCGGAAAGCCTTGTAAAACACAGAATTTCGAAATTTTCCCAGTGGAAGTATTACCACTATAGTGTGTGTGTGTTTGTGTGTGTGTGTTGTGTGTGTGTGTGTGTGTGTGTGTGTGTGTGTGTGTGTGTGTGTGTGTGTGTGTGTGTGTGTGTGTGTGTGTGTGTGCATACATATGTACATATATAAATATAAATATAAATCAATGTATATATATATATATATATATATATATATATATATATATATATATATATATATATATATATATATATATAATATATGTATATATACATACACACAAACATATATGATGCATTGTATATAAATGCAAATGCGTATGGGTGTGTGACCACAAGCATATTCCAACTTTGTTTTGCTTCTCCACTTGCTATGTTGCCCTGATGAAGTGGTCAGCCGAAATTCTTCCTTGAGTTAATAGCATTTTTGAGGGAGGAAAAAAAGAGAAACGAATAATAAAAAGTTAAGGCAAGATAAAACAGAATGGAAGAGAAAAGATAATAGTTAGATAGAAGCATGAAGTATATATATATGTATATATATTATTAATATAATACATATAAACGTATTTATATATACGTACATATGTTTATACACACACACACACACACACACACACACACACACACACACACACACATATATATATATATATATATATATATATATATATATATATATATATATATACACACATACGGGCGCGTGCGTGTGTGGGTGTGTGTTTGTGTGCGTGTGTGCGCGTGTGTGCGTGCGTGCGTGAGTGTGTGTGTGTGTGTGTGTGTGTGTGTGTGTGTGTGTGTGTGTGTGTGTGTGTGTGTGTGTGTGTGTGTGCATTATATAAATTGTATATTTATGCATATATATATGTTTGTATATATACATATGCATATATATATGTATAATTAATTGATATGTATATATAGATATATATGCATATATATATATATATATATATATATATATATATATATATATATATAATATATATATATATATTATGCATATATATATGTATATATATATATATATATATATATATATATATATATATATATATATATATATATATATATATATATATGTGTGTGTGTGTGTGTGTGTGTGTGTGTGTGTGTGTGTGTGTGTGTGTACATATACAGAATGGAAAGTTTAGCAGAAAACAAGGAATATGATGTGTCTTGGAATTTGGCAACGCGGACTTCATTACATTCATTAAAGCAATCAAATTAACAGCAAGAAGAAACGTACCGTAACCTCAATGAAAGGTCGTTCTATTATTCCCGTATTTTGGTATCCACATTCATTATTACCTTTATTGTACAATTCTCATAATACCGGATCTTTAGTCTTTGCAGATTTCAAAACCTTTATTATTATTATTATTATTTTATTTTTCATATGGAGGTTTCAGTTTTAATAAAGAATTTTTGCTTTATTCTCCGACTATCAAGGGAAGAATAATGAAGGTATTAAATAATTAAACAGTGCTCCGGGGAAAATGCGATGTTAACTGTACAATCGATTTGTAAAGTGTATAAACACAAAGATAACTTCACATGTGGTCAGCCACCAAGGAGTCATTACGTATGTGACCTAATTTGATTTCCCCTTTCCTTGAGTATGCTACTGCTTTTAATATCGATGCTGTTATTATTGGTATTGTACTTTTCAGTACTATTAACAATATTAATGGCTATGAAATAAAGTATCTTCGAAAATCAAGGAAAATGGTGGAATAGGTAGGATTAGTAGAATCCTTGGTGACTAAATATTTGTTGATTCGTATACAGTATGTGTCAGTACAATCAATAAACTAAATTCATGTACAGTTCCCCGTGTTCCCATCCGGCCCACCACAAGTCTGGAAGTGATAATTTTTATCTAGCAATACTTATGTAGTATGTAATATTCCGCGAGTGAAGACGTCGGTCTCTAACGATGATTGGCATTTCAACAAATATTTACAACAGAAAGGAAATCCGATGAAGGAAGTGATATGGAAAACTTATAATTATCCAAATTACAAACTTAAGGAGAAAGATTGACTTTTATCTGCAACAAGTTCCTCTGCTTTCACAACTGTGACCAAACCTACAATATAATGTCACCTACAATGTAATGAGTGAAATAGTAAGTGTTTTTGCTTTGATGCCATCAAACTATTTATGTGTATATAATTAAAATGTATTTAGAATACAAAAGTCGACAATAGAATATATGTACATATATATAAATATATGTACATATATATATATATATATATATATATATATATATATATATATATATATATATATATATATATATAATGTTGTTATAAGTACAATTTCATCGTTTATTTTACAGCTCGTTTCGAGGTTTCATCTGACTGTCAGATATATGTCTGAATTTCTAAGGTATTATATTTATTGCATATATCATAAGAAAAAAAAATTATCTTTCTTTTCCCAAAATTCAGAGTTTCAAGGAATTTGAGTAGTCACAATGTTCTCTCCTTCCTAAACTAGTCTTTTAAACTATAGTTGCTTTATTAGTAATCTTCGTGGACACATACTTGGCATTTCTCTCTCTCTCATATATATATATATATATATATATATATATATATATATATATATATATATATATATATATATATATATATATATATATATATATATATATATATATATATATATATATATATATATATATATATATCGCACTGAGAGAAAGAGTGAGAGTGAGAAGCATGGTGGATGGTGCAGATAAAAGAATTAATTCTATTTAACATTTTATATTTTTCCGTTTAACCAAAGTAAATATTCCCAGTACCTTTCAAACGATATTCAAAAATCACTATACCAAATGTTTTATACTAAATAGGTTTCATCACTATACAGTATATCTAACCACAAACATTGTTAGCTCGTCAATCATGGGTTCATCCTAAATTGTCTTACCATCCCATATATACATATTAAAAAAAAGGAAATCAGTACGAGACTGGTAAGAAAATTCATCCAACTTTTTCGTCAGGATATAAAATGTAATGGAACCACGATAGTTCATGCTTTTAAGTGTATTATTTTTTTAAACACATGGATACCGACCTGGGATATGATTTGACTTGTCTGCAAATCTTGATATCATTTTAGTGAGATCACACCATGTGACCTGTGTATTCCGGTTCACTTAATAGTCGTCAACATAAAGAACTAATTAAGCAACTGAGTAATTTATCATTCATAAATTCCATAAGGAAGCTATGCAATGGATCAGGTGAGAAAATCTTAGTTTACATTTACAGATAATATGATTTATATTTTACCTTCTCAAAATAATGTTTTTCACAATTATAAATTTAACGAGAACTCATAGATCTTGATTTCAGATTAAACGTTTTCGTTGATGTTTGACTATCGTGATTATGCTAACACCAGTTATACTAGTTCCACCATAGAGGTGTACAGGTTGGAACTGTAGTTACGTAGACACGAAAATAGGAAAAAAGTTTGATGATAAACGACAAAGAGACGAAATTCGGGTATTGTTTGGTCTAATGCAGTGATTCCCAAGCTTTCTACAATCGTGACCCTTTTCTCAGTCCTACGATAAGTTTGTGATCCATTGACATCGGTCCCTTCATATCTTGGCAGAAAAAAAACAATCCGTAATCTTAATTTACGAAATTTTGAATATTTATATATAAAAAAATACGGGTTTATAGTGCATTATATTTCATGAATATTGGTGGAATCCTAATTCGCCTGCAACATTTCTCCACGATGGCTTCGGTACCCATCTGTTAGTGGCGACTCATCAATTGGGAACTACTCTAACAAGCGAGCTATGGCTGCACCCATTTTCTTTAGTGGCCTGGTACTCTTATGTTACCTGGCACTCAAGGTTCATCTTTACTCACCTGGCACTCATTTATCTTACCCGGAGCTTATTTATCTTACCTCGCACTCATGTTTCCTCTCTTACTTACCTGGCAGTCACTTTCCTTGCCAAGCACTCACTTTACCTGTTATTCAATTTAATTGCTTTACTTGGGGATAATTTACCACCTTTTTTTTGGTACTCACACTACTCTCTTAAAGTGGCACTCAATATGCTTACCTGGTTCTCGGGCGATTTACCTGACACTCATATATTTGGAATGCTTACTTGATGTATTTAACTTACCAAATTTTTAATATTTATTAGAATACAGCTTTATTTTATGAACATTTACGGAACCCTAAGTCGCCTTCACTATTTCTCCAACAGGGGTTTGCTACCTACCTGCTAACACCGAATCACTAAGTGTGAACTACCAGTGACCCAAGGCTGCAAAGGGAAACTACAAGTGATCTTTACCTTATCCTGCACCCATTTTCTGTAATGGCCTGGTGCTCATTTGTTACTTAACTGGCACATACCGGCCTTACGTACTAGGTGCTCATTTGTCTTACTTACCTGGCACTCATTTATTTTACTTACCTGGCACTCACGTTCCATCATTATTCACCGGTATTCACTGGTGCTCAATTTATTTTACCTGACAACTTAGGTTATATACTTTACTTCGCAGTCACTTGCATCTTATCTGATGCTCATTTTATTTGCTCTGCTTGGTGCTTATTTACTCTTCCTTGGTACTCCCGCATTACTCACAAGAACATTTATTGTACTTACCTGGCATTCACCTGGTGCTGATTGATTTGACTTACCTGGCACTCATTTATTTGACTTACCTGGCACTCATTTATTTGACTTACCTGGCACTCACCTGGTGCTCATTTATTTTACTTACCTGGCACTCACGTTCCATTCATTATTCACCTGGTGCTCATTTATTTTACCTGACACTTAGGTTATATACTTTACTTCGCAGTCACTTGCATCTTATCTGATGCTCATTTTATTTGCTCTGCTTGGTGCTTATTTACTCTTCCTTGGTACTCCCGCATTACTCACAAGAACATTTATTGTATTTACCTGGCTCATTTATTTGACTTACCTGGCACTCACGTTTCATCCACTACTTACCTGGCACTCACGTTTCATCCATTACTTACCTGGCATTCACCTGGTGCTAATTGATTTGACTTACCTGGCACTCATTTATTTTACTTACCTGGCACTCACCTGGTGCTCATTTATTTTACTTACCTGGCACTCACGTTCCATTCATTATTCACCTGGTATTCACCTGGTGCTCATTTATTTTACCTGACACTTAGGTTATATACTTTACTTCGCAGTCACTTGCATCTTATCTGATGTTCATTTTATTTGCTCTGTTTGGTGCTTATTTACTCTTCCTTGGTACTCCCGCATTACTCACAAGAACAGGTGTTCAATATCTTTTCCTGGTACACATCTAATTTACCTGGCGCTCATTTATATTGGTATGCACGATATCTCCTTTACTTACTTGCCGTAAATTACCATATCTGACCAGACATGGCACTGACTTGCTTTACCTAGCACTTTCCTTATTATTGAGGCCTGTTAATTGTACCGTATTTGGCGCACTCATTTTACTTGTTTTTCTAAACTGGCTCTAACTTACTTTTCATACCTAGTACTCACTTAGCTAAATAATGTCCATTAACGTACCTGGCATTTACGTACCTTACATTAATTTCCTTACTGAGAACTTGCGCTGCAACTTCAGGAACGACAGTAATATACGTATATGTGTTTTTTCACCCAAAAATACGTATTTGAGCCGATGAACCTTTTTACACTGGCGACCAATTTCCCAAAGCTCCGACACAACTCCCCGAAAAGAGTCATTCCTATTTTTATTATTATTATCTATTTATTATTTTTTACTATATGGTTATAAATATTTATTGTAGACATGGCTTTATAGTATATCCTCTTTGTGAGCACTGATAAACACTTCGCAAATTGCCTATGGTATTTTATTCTCAAAGGCTTTGCGATCCACCTGCTAACCCAAGATTGTAGATTAGCCATAGAAATTAAAGAAAACTAAAAAGAGAAAAATATATTTGAGTCACTGTAACTTGCTATGAAATTCATAGTCATCTAGCAGATTTTGCGTCCTGCGGGAAGATCCTCCATTCCTTCGTCACAGTACTGTCGCCTTGGCGTCTCGTACATCACAAGGCATCCTTTACAGCCCTCCACTCTATAAAAATGCATTAACCCTCTGTTTTCATCCAACACTGTGCCCATGAATAATTTTAAGTATCGCGATATTCCTCCGTAAGAAAATTTATGAAAGAGTTTTCTACCCTTGTACTGTGCATTTAATGCGTGGACGCTGGAATAAGATAAGTCATATGTCTTTTTATTCAGGGTTTGTTATTTGTATAAAAATACAGATTTTTTTTTTTTTTTAATAGGATGTTACGTAGTCCTTGATTTGCTTACAGTTACAGTGTTAAGGAGTTCAAGAGCTCCGTAATATTCTCCGATCTAACAGTTGTTCTGTACATTTTATGCAGATATTTAACCATTCAAAAACTTCCAACTTTTTTCACTGTTCATGTATTAAATGCGCAGTACACGGGGATACAAACTCTACCATAATCGTTTTCTTACAAAGTAGTATCGCGGCGTTTGAATTATCAAAGACATAGTGATGGATTAAATTTGAGAGTGAATGAAATTAACATCATGCAGTTATGTGAAATATAACGACAAAGTGAGATAAAATCCAAATCCAGAGACGGCAAGACAAAAAGAAATGAAGACCTTGCTTGACTAAATGGATGACAAATGAAGAGTGAGAAGGACTTTTGAAAGCAGAATAGCAAGTAATGCGAAGTGGGATTTTCTATAACGCAAGAAAATTTTGTGTATTTCGAAATATATATATATATATATATATATATATATATATATATATATATATATATATATATATATATATATATATATATATATATATATGTATAACAGTCGAACATATCTTAGCAGTGATGATATGAGGATGATAAAATCTACAATTCGATAATTATTATTAAAGCAGATGCCTGAACCTCCGTTATAATCAAGAAAGTATGCGTCAATATATGAGAGAATATATCGGAAATCATTGCAGTTTTGTTTTCAGAACATTCAGTTTCAGAAGTACAGAATTTCTACTCTGTGAAGCATTATAATCAACATGATGGTCCCATGGTTATTCATGATTATTCATGGTACCATCATGGATGCATATTGAATAATTTTGATAGATTGGTTACCTATAGAAAATACTTAGTACTTTATGGATAGGTACTTTGATTATCATGACTACTTCCTTTCGATAGAAATACTAGAGAAAATACGTGAATACGAAAATAATGGCAAAAGCAAACATTTAGTATTAGACTAAAGGGTAAGAGAATTAAATAGCATTTCGAAAACAAAATGAGTATAATATATAAAGAAAGAAATGACATGACACACATGGGAAATATTGCACATTTCAGTTTTTTCTTTGGGTTGGGGTTAGGACAAGGTTAGACAAGGGAAGTGAGAAAAAACTATAGCTATTCTAGGGGCATATTTAAACTATTATCAGACCTATATATGGACTTATTTTTTTCTTAGTGTCTCCAAAAAATAAAACATAAAAAAAATATTTGCTGCAGGTAATGAATAACAGATAATAAAAGCAAAGTTCAGAATAATTCGCCATCCAGTGTACCTAAAGACTGTTACACTCTGTGATCCTTGCCTTTAAGCTTTGTAATTCATATCGAGCTACGCTAAATAAAGACTTGGATAAATAGGGACCTCTGATTTCATCATAAATGGCTCAGTGGGATTTAGTATTCTTGCTACCTATGCGTACTATAGAGAAGAGCTTGAATAGAAACCTGAATATTATAATCTTGAGTGAGCGCAATAATAACTTACATTATTCTCTTCACATAGATGTATAAATCGTACATACATACTATGGTTGTGAAAATATAGTGAAGATATATGGCTCCACAACTAAATACGCATATTTCATAATGTTTATTAAATTCATATTTCTTGTATTTTTTCCTCTCACTTTTCAGTTGCTCCTGCTAGAGTTTAAAATAAGCAAATCAAAAGTATTTAACAATATTTATAAGTGTGCTACGTATACTCGTTCATCTAATCAATTACAGGTCTTTATGTGTGAACCACTGCCACTATTATATCGACTTCAAACTACTAATGAATTGTTCCGTGGAAAAAGGGACCGACTGGCTAGTCACTCATTGCAAAATAACACTATCTGTAAAAGTGTGGCTAATGAGATAGTTCTACTAATATAACGACAATAATTTCACTGGAAATCAGGCAACGGTGATTTCACCACATCTATCAAAACAAATATTCGGTGACCGCTCTCTCTCTCTCTCTCTCTCTCTCTCTCTCTCTCTCTCTCTCTCTCTCTCTCTCTCTCTCTCTCTCTCTCTCTCTCTCATTATTACCTTCATATTGCACTTCTCACAAACGCTGCGTTTTAATCCTTAATCTTTGCTCATGTTTTGAACTCTTACAATTATGTACCGTGTTCAGCACATAATTTAATTCACAAGTTTCGCAGTTCATCTCACGTATCTTAGGAAAACAAAATTTGCCAGTCTTTTACTTGTGAGAAAGATGTCTGAAATCTCCTTGAACATCCTTTAATGAAAATATTACAGAGATAAATTGTTTCCTGATCTAATGAAGATTTCACACTATATTTTGGTTCCCAAGGCAAGAATTATTAAGTCGGGGCAAGGAAGGGACATGAAAAAACGAAAGATTTACTCATAAAAGCAAGAGACTAAACACAAAGAAAAAGGTGTTTGATCTTACACGGTTAAAATTTAATAATAAGGGGAGCAACCATTACTCGTGAAAGTCGGGTGGTAAATATGTTGATAGATGCCAAATTTACATAGCAAAGGAATCACAT
>NC_051391.1:52891203-52898703 GCF_015228065.2 Penaeus monodon
TCTTTATTGATAATATCCTTATTACTGTTATCATGATGATTATTATTATTTCAGTTATTATGATTCTTATTATTATTTCAGTTATTATGATTCTTATTATTATCATCATTATTATTTTCATTATTATTATTATTATTATTATATTATTATTATTATTATTATTGTTGTTGTTATCATTATATTTTGTTGTTATTATCATTACTGTCATTACTATTATTAATATCATTAGGATTATCAATATTATCATTGTTATTTCAGTAATAATAACATCATTATTATCATCATCATTATTATTAGTATTATAATTATTATTATGACTTTTTTGTTATTGTTATTATCATTATTGTTATCATTATTATCATTACTGTTAATCATCATTATTATCAATATTATTTGTAGTAATATATCATTAGCAGTAATACTATTATTATTATTACTATTATTATTAATATCATTCTCATTATAATTATTATTATTAGCATTACTATTGTTAGTAGTAGTAATGTTATTATCATCAATAACATTATTGTTGACATTGCTCCTATTATCATGGTCAGTATTATTATCCTTATTACTTTCAATAATAGTTATAATATCATTATAATACTTTTCATTATCATTGTTACCATTATTATTATTACGCTTTGTATTATTATTATATTTTTGTTATTGTTATTATCATTATTATCATTACTGTTGAAATAATGATTATTATCATTACTAATGCCATAATCATTTTTATTGCTGTTGTCATTATTATTAATATTATCATTAGCAGCAGCAATGGCACCATTATAATTACTATGATCATCATTTTCATAATCATCAGTGGTAGTATTATTGTTATTATCATCAATACCATTATTATTGTCAATATTACTATTATATTTTTTTTTATTTATTCCTATCATTATTCCTCAATATGCATCAGTATTACTACACTCATTAATACTACTATTACTCTTATTGTTATTTTTGGCATTATAACATTATCTTATTATTAATTCTATTATTATTGTTATTATTGACATTATCATTGACATCATTATTATCATTATCAACATTTCTATCTATGTTACTATCATTCTTCCTCTTATTATAATGATCTTTTATTTATCATTATTATTATTATTATATTATTGTTATCGTTATTATCATTATTGTTATTATTATTGTTGTTGTTGATATCATTATCATCGATGTTATTACTGTATTTTTTTATATTATTATTACCATTATTGTTACTGTAGCTGAGCGAGACCCAGTGGAATTTAATGTCTCGTTGAGTTCGAGCTCAATATGGATATGGATTTTCATCTCAGGGAGATTTGTCTGTAGTGATTACCGATTATTAGGCTCGGGAATCATGTATGTTGTGTATGTGGGCGTGAATGTTGTATAAGAGAAGGGTGGAAGGAAAGTAAAGTGTGTGTGCTGAATGCTGAAAAGTTCTGTAAGTATGAAGAAGGAGATAGCGTAGGCTGAACGTCTGCGTGGAAGAGAAATGCAATTTCATAAAATTATTCTTCTTCCCTTCAGTGGCACTTTAGTCTGTTCTTACGATAGATTGAGATAGACCAGCTTGGGTGTATTCTGATCCATCTAGCCTTTTTACATCCTTTCAAGCATTGCGAGGTATCAAAGTAACCCACAATATGTTATTTAAGAGACCCGGGTCTGAGAAGGTGAGTTCTTAAGCAAAACCTTAATTTTCTAGCTTATAGGTCCTAAAGTTAATGGAGTTAATCTCCAACTTAGGCAAATGAGAAAAAAGAGATAATGTTGATAAGCTCTTAGTGCAAGCATTTGTGTAATACATTAAAATAGTACGATCAGTAGTTTGAGGGACGGAGAAATAAAAGGAAACTGGCGTAGAAATAAAAAAGAACAAGAATAAGACATAGGTCACAGAGACTGCCTGAGATCAGAAAATATCCTGATGAGTATATAGGTTGAGGGTGCAAAATATCTTTCTCCCAGGATGTACGGATCCTCATGCTGAGAGGTGAGAAAATTAAGCGATAACTTTGTTATGGAAGTTATTGGTAACACTATAGGTGTGAATCCTCCAGCAGTGATTTAGGAAAATCAGTGGTAACACTGGTGGTACCGACCGAAGTCATTTCCCTTCCCGAAAATTATCCCCAGATATAGAATAAGTATGGAAATTAGTTGCCCAAAGACATATCCAAACAACCATGAAAAAAGTGATGATCATCAACCCCCTTCAAGGAGTTATCACAACAGTGAAGAGAAAGAATAATAAAAAAGGAAGATAAGGGGAAAAAACAATAATACACAGTTGTAGGGAAAACTGTGCATTTCAGACCATGCATAGTTACAATATACTATTTCAATTATACATAATTATTTATTTTCAAATTGGTGATTACAACGCTATTCAGGTAATGAGTCTTGGTCAAAAATGCGCCCAGTGGTTATAAAAATAACCAAGTTACAAATATACTGCCCACGAAGCCTTACTGGGACTTTACAAACTGGCTGCGGGACTTAATAATGCCTGTGGGACTTAGCCGTAGGTAGTTAAAATAATAATGCCTGCGGGACTTAGCCGCAGGTGGCTGGACATTGCCACGGAATGAAGATGGGGACTAACAGCCGTATTATTAAAACGCTGGTGCGGGCCCAGCAATTCTGATCTGAGGGAAGGGTGCGGGGACGCCCGCACTCGCAAACCGTATTATTAAACTGCTCGGGCAAATCCCCTTCCTTGGTGACTTCAGCGGGAACTGATTGGTACACCTGTTACTACACGCGCGCAGCAGTTGGTATGCCTAGTGATGGTATAATTACGATTTGCAGCCAAATTCATAGTCAGTATTTTCGTTAAAGATAATGTCAAACCCAACTATCGGAATGTATACTGTCATTTACAACTGTCATATCCACAACCGCTCTCAAAACCTTTGATCATACGGGAAAGTTCAGGGTTGCCAAAATGAGCAAATACTCTATTTCGTTATTTAAAAATCAGCCAGGATTGCATATTTCCTATTTTCAACGTCGTGACAACTCTCCTGCCTCGGTGTTTTAATTCATCTAACCTTAACCTAAATGGGCGATGTTGATTTTCTTCTTCATAAAGGTTGGACAAACTTAAAATCTCCCCAAACACACACACACACACACACACACACACACACACACACACACACACACACACACACACACACACAACACACACACACACACACACACACACACACACACACACACACACACCCACACACACATACACACACACAGATAGACAGACAGATAGATAGAAATGTTTATTTATATGTATATAGAGTATAAACCTATATGTGTGCGTCTATATACATGACCTTATATATATGAAGGTATGCGCGTCCAGTTACTCGAAACTGCGCTTATGAAATGTTTTGTTCATTTAATTTAAACTTTCGTCTATAACATAAGGCTCGATATATTCACGTTAATGCACTCTATCTGACAACTGTGGTGCATTAACGTGGATATATCGAAGCTTATGTTATAGATGAAAGTTTAAATTAACAAAATATGTAATAAATGTAATTTCGGGACTTTGGTCCGTGAATACGTTTGGACACACATATATTCATATATGGATATGCATATATGTTAAGGGCAAAATAAAAGTTCTTCTAAATATATATATGGGGATGACAGTCATTAATACATGGTAATTACTGTAATTTCTGAAATGTGTAAAAATACATCGCAAAAACTATGGGAAAGCTTTCAGGCGGTACAGACCCCCCGAAATGGTGCAACATTAGTCTTTAAAAACTAACCATATATTTTTTTTACATCATTCAGTAAAACAAGAGCCGTATAATATATATTTTAAACAACATTTAAAAATAATGCTGATGTGATGATCGCGTTCATATGAAATGTGATTTTGCAGGGTGCACCTAGCTGCGCAACACATGTTCCAATAGTATGTGGGGGTCCTGCGGAGCGAGCAACACCCGAAAACTTTAATAATACGGAGAAGTGCGAGGGGGGAGCTGGCTTTGGGGAAAGTCCGCCCCGCAGGGCCGTTACTCTATGGAGGCTCGTGTGGCGTTGGATCTTCATGGCGGGTTGCGAAGTGATGGCGGCCCAGACAGCTCAACGTGGGTGCACAGTGAGTGCACCCGTCTGTGGAAGCGAAGGCCAAGACATCTCATCCATGACAAGGGCATCATCATAGGGTTCCCCACATCATTTATTCCTCCTCAGGTCATCGGGGGGGAACCAGGGCCAACGGGACCATGGCAACCACCCCAGGGAGTAGCTCAGCACACTGGTGCATTGGTTGGGTCGGCGTGCGGTAATGTCCAAGAGGGTTTTATGTGTGTGTGTGTGTGTGCGTGCACACACACACACACACACTGTTGGTCAGGCATCATGACCACAACCAGGGCGCAGGACTACTCGGGGAAGCTACCACGTAGCTTCGTGGTAGAAGCGGTAGGCATATGGTATGCTCGAGAGCCGACCTCAACCACGTGCGCCTGAGGATGATGTCAATCCTGGCGAAATCGGCCCTAGAGCCGGCGAGGAGCGCAACTGTACGCTACAATTATAATTGTTACTTTTATTATAAACATTTCATTACTCTTATTATTTTCTCTTACTATTACGACTATTATTATAACTATCCTCATTATTTTACTAAATATATAATAATCACCGTCATTTACATTAGCATTAGTAGTAGTAGTAGTAGCGGTAGCAGTAGCAGTGGTAGTATCAGTAGTGGCAGTAATAATAATAATAATAATAATAATAATAATAATAATAATAATAATAATAATAATACCATGAATGAATAGCAAAACACTCTTCCGTGTTGATACAATGGAAGAAAAAACCCACAATACAAAAACTAGATTTATTGAAAATGAGACTACAGTTTCGAAATCCACCTGAAGATGGAATCCAGGTGGATTTCGAAACTGTAGTTTCATTTTCAATAAATCTAGTTTTTGTATTGTGGTTTTTTTCTTCCAATAATAATACCATGTTTCTTCTTATTATTATCAATATTATTATCATTATGAACACCATGAAAATAATGATCACTAAAATTTTATCATTATTATTTTTGTTATCGTTACTGATATCATTATCATAATTATTATTACTATGTTTATCATTTTTGATTATGATTACTCATTATCTATATCGTTATAATCACGAACATTCATATTACTAAGTTATGACGATGGTGATGATGATGATGATGATGATGATGATGATGATGATGATGATGATGATGATGATGATGATGATGATGATGATGATGATGATGATGATGATGATGATGATGATGATGATGATGATGATGATGACGATGATGATGATGATTAATCATTATCATTATTACCTTCATAATTATCATTATAATCATCATTATTATCAGTATTATCAAGTAAGCATAGCAATAATGATAATAATAACATAACTTTATTATTATTATTATCATTTATTATTATTATTGTTATTATTATTATTATCATTATTGTTATTATTATCACCATTAGCATTATAATCACCATTATTGTTATTATTGTTTTTCTTATTAATATCATAATCATTAACTTTATCATAATTATTATTTTTATTATTATCATCATTACTGATATTATCATCATCAACATTATCATAATGATTACGATTATTATTATCATTATCATTATTATTATTGTTGTTAACACTAGATCATTATTCTTTCTATTATTATTGTGGGTATCATTACTCTTATTACTATTATTATCAGTATAGATGTGGATGCTTTTGCTGCTATTAATAATATTAATATTATTATCATCATCATTGTGAATAAATAAGTGAATCAACAAAGTTATTACAACATTAAGCAAGCCGCACATTTCACTCTAACATTTATGCTAGTGGAGGCTCCTCGGAGAAATTGAAAAGCGCGAAATCAGGTCTATTATGGTACAAAATTGGAAATTACGTACCATGAAAACTAATTAGAGCAAGTAATCTTAGTTACGCTTCTTCACTGAATTTAATCAAATTATTCTCACTACGTTCGGTGTATTGACTCCGTAGTGAATCCAAGAAGGAAAATAAAATATAGTCAGCACTATATACTATATACACTTGTTTTCCTCTTATTATAATAATAAATATTATTATTTTATCTTCTAGAAACCCTTTGAAGTTTTCCCGTAGAAATGACTTTTCTTTTTAGTGGTCCATGAATATGAAAAGAGGAAGACCCATCGATGTGAACCGATGCTCAAATCGTGTACGTGACTGTACCTCTAAAAGGGACTGGTATGTTTAGCATTGCTGATGCGTCTCCGGGTACACTTTTCCTTGAATGGCACTGAAATTTCTACTTAAATGACATTCTAGGGAAAAAGAAGTGAGAAAAAAATGTTCTGATGATATTTATAAAGGACGGTGTTATGCTAAGAATATATGCTATATTGTCGTAAGTCACTGTAGTAATGATTATCCGTGGAAACTAATAACAGAAGTACTTCTCCCCCAATTTTATCTTCTTTTTACCTTCCGTCTCCCCTCGCCCTTTTTCTTTTCCTCTCCTTCTGCCTTTCCCTTTTCCTGTCTGCCAACACCCCTCACTTCCAAACCTTCCTAAAATTCACTCCTCATTTCTCATGTTAAGCCCTATATTTGTCCTCTCCCACTTCCCTCCTCTTCTTCCTTAAATCCCCCACCTCCTTCGCTCCCTTTTCCCCTTCCCTCCCTCCTCCTGCTCTCTTTCCCTTTCTCCTCCTGCTCTCTTTCCTTTTCTCCTCCTGCTTCCTTTCCCTTTTCTTCTGTAAGTCCCTCTGTTTCCCTTTCGCCATCTCCCTTTTTGCTTTAACATCTCTTCCCCTTCATTTCTCCCTCTCCCTTTTCTTCTCGCCCATCCTTTCTAATTCCCTTCCTACCTTCCTGCTCAACTTCTCCCCTCTGATAGTCGTGTAAATTATAAAAGTGCATAAAATGACGGTCTAACTACTTCATTAGAGTATACTTGCTTCGAAGAAAAAAACTGATGATAATGATGATAATAGTGATAATAATGATGAAACGCAAAGAGTGATAATTGTTATCAAAATAAAATCCATGCAGAGCCTTATGAAGATGATTAAATCAGAATGATAATGATGATGATGTCATTAATTGGTAATGATGATATCGACAATAATAGCAATAAAAATAGCAAAAATATAATTTTTTTTTATAAAGATAGACATATTTTTTCTCAACCCACGCCATCTTTTTCTCCCCCCCTCTTCTCTCTCTCTCTCTCTATCTATCTCTCCCTCTATTCTATCTATCTATCTATCTGCCTGTCTATCTATTTGCCATAGTCCCTCTTCTTCCTTTGCTTTGTAACTTTAGCCTTGTTCTCACTTTGAAGACTGATTAGCGTTGACCCCAATATATCATTGAGTCGGGAAGGTTAGAAACTCGTTGGACTTGTTGAGCGCAAATTCCAACGCTGCCATAACCAAGGTCTAT
>NC_051391.1:52933703-52951046 GCF_015228065.2 Penaeus monodon
CAACCAATATTATACTACTACTACTACTACTACAAGTAATATTACTACTAGAGCAAAAAAGAAGAACAGTTACTACTGTTACTACTACTACTACTACTTGTAAAATAATAATAATAATGATAACAAAATTGTTTTCTTTTTATGTACCACAGTTACAACTTTGACAGAAACAACATCAAAAGAAGTAATATTGATAATACATGTTACCACAACCTATTACTGCTTACAATAACATAAGAAGTGAGAAAAATCATAACACGTGATTACATACATATATAAGCAGATATGCATTAGGCGTCTCTCTCTCTCTCTCTCTCTCTCTCTCTCTCTCTCTCTCTCTCTCTGTCTCTCTCTCTCTCTCACTCACACACACACACACACACACACACAACACACACACACACACACACACACACACACACACACACTGCCTACTTTATTTATGATTATTACTTTTAATACATATATAGTTGTATACAATATCCTGTATCCATTCAAACTCACAGTTTGTTCTCATGCATCACATTATATTAACCCTTTCATTTCTAGCCTTCGAGCCCGATACATTTCCGTTCAATTTCATAAAACCACAGGTATAAAATAACTGTGAAAATAGATCCTCAACATAAATAACACCCAAATAGAAAGTGATGCGAGTAAAAGCATGGCAAAGTAGTCTGGGCATTACTTGAAGCTTACTTTGAGATCCTTTTAAGGTTTGCTCGTAAAATCCACCGGTCGCAACTACTGTCTCTCGGGCCTCCTGTGTTGTGGCATTTGAAGGCAAGCGAAGTGCAACTTTTATAACTGATTTATGCAATCGTAAAATTTTGCTTACCGTGCATGGGGGTATCTTTTTTTTTGTCTACAAATGAACTGGGGTTGTATTATCCTTTCCATTAGTGTATTTTAAAACGCATGTATGGAAGCTCATAAGCATACGTACGTATTTTGCGATCGTATGTTTCCGTAAGTATACATCTTTATTTTCAGTAATGTATGCTTTCCAAGTTGTTGGTGTAATCTTACGAACATAAGAGATTTGATTGTTTATGGAATTATACTGCCGTAATTTGTTTGTGAGTACCTGCAAAACAAAAATAAGAAACCAATAAATACACTCATATATAATAACTTGTATTAAACAATATAAAGGCTTTAAGTGGCGTATGGTAACATAATTAACGAATGCTGAGTGAAAAATACCTCACACACGAACTTTATTTTCATTAACCTAATAATATGGAATGTATCTATGACAAATTTGCGTGAAAAAAGAGTCATGATTTTAGTCACGGGTGAAGTATTTAAGCACAGTATATCATGCTCTGTTTTCCTCAATTGCAGCTGCAACAAGTTCTAAAAGAATACTAGTTGAAATGCTGAATTTGAGTACTTCGAGATGCCATTTTTGCATCACGTGGGGTTTCAGGTTCCGCGAGGCCACTAAGAGTGAAATTAAGAACGTTTCTAATCAAGCAGTAGCAAGACCAAAGGGACACGTACACCTGGGCCTCACGTTTTTATTTGTAACTATGGAAATGTGATAACTATCTGCCGATACTGTTAATAAAGGTAATAGTAATAGATCGCGAAATAGAAACTACAATAAGATAATGATATTCGTCGTCTTACGTGCCTCGTCCAAGAAACTAGGCCAAGATAAGGAGACGTGAACTGACATTGAGCTTCCGTCATGCATTGGGTTACGATCGTCATTTCGAAACTGGCAATGGTCTAAGAACACGACCATGAATACTGGGCAGGGCGTCTTACTCGGCCATTATTATGTTTTCGAGAGATACGTCAGCACCATTTACAAATGTTAAGCAGAGCATACATTGCATTTAGAGCCGCTGCAAGTGTCAGAGCTTACCTGAATGGGGCACCCCCGTCTCTCGTGCGGGATTCGTTAATGGCTGGTCCGATGGTTATGGATGTAGTGATACTGCTCTTGAAATAGGATTTGGTGGTCGCATATTCATCCCTAGAATTTATGGGTTAATTCGCGAATCAATCATGGAGATGTTCATGGACATGGCATCGGCACTGTTAATCGCGGAGTGAGGTATGGTTCAATTTATGACAATAGGTGTATATAGGAGTTCGGAATAACCCATAATAGTGTGTATATTCCAAAAGTAAAGAAATGAAAATATGTTAAAAAAATAAATAACAAATAAATGATAAATAAGTGAACGAAACTAAATAAAATAAACACATTAATAAAATAAAATAATATAAAATGCCCCTGAAAACTCCTGAGTGTTTAAATATAGAGAATGTAGGAAATATCCTTATAAAATCTCTCCATTTCCCACTTATCCCTATTGTTTACAACATATTCTTGCAGAAACCGGGACAGATACGAAGTGTAATATATCAGATTTCGCACGAATTAACTCTTAAAAGTATGGAAGACTGAAGATACTTTTCTTAACTATTTTCAAACAGAAAGTTAAGAAAAATACCTCTCTTAACTATCTGTTAGGGGAGCTATTAGCTAATAAAGTAGACGAGCAGTGCCAAAGACTATATGAAAATGTTAATAAAAGATCAAAATGTTAATATAAAGATACAAAGATAAAAATGTTAATACTATTCCTTATTGCACTGCATTTCTTACACTCGTGTATATAATGCCACAAATACGTATTGACTGTGAGGGAAAAAAATAAATTTACGATTGTTTCTTTAAGTACATGATAATAACCACTGTTTTTTGGCATACTGGTGATTAAAGTCATAGTAAGTAAGATAACTTCTGTAATATTGAACAGCAGGAACAGTTGTAACAATATAATTAGACGTAGTAAAAGCTGTAATAGTAATAAAGCATTCTCAACTACGCTATTACTACCCCATAGCGCGTGAATTTACAGCTTATACAGAGAGGCGGAGGACTAGTTCTAAGAGGTACTTTATTGTCTATATAACGGGAGGTTTCTAAGAGAGTACTACAGCTCTTGCAAGGCCTTGGTCGACTGATACATATACATACATATGAATATATATATATATATATTAATATATATATTATATATATATATATATTATTATATATATATGCAAACTATGTATGTATGTGTATGAACATGTATATATGTGTGTGTGTGCGCGCGTGTGTGTGTGTGGAAGAAAAAAATATCAAACTTGGAACACATTCTGTAGGTTTTCGGATATAGAAAGGCAGACATTTGATGTTTAGTTCCTAATGCACCATAGAGAGATTATAGGGAATTATATGTATACGTGCGCGCGCGTGTATGTGTATGAGAGAGAGTTTTAAATCATTAGCGATAATGCAGTTGTTTCGATACTAAAGTTTTGTTGATTTATCAGTCGAAAGAGATTGAGAGAAAGACACACACACACACACACTCCACTCCACTCTCCCTCTCTCTCTCTCACACACACACACACACACACACACACACACACACACACACACACACACACACACACACACACACACACACACACACACACACACAAACAAACAAACAGGAATGGAATGTATAATTGAAACTTAATATACAGTAGAAACTATAAGGCTAGACAAATAACTATGAAACGAAACAGAAAAGGGGTTCGCTATGAACTGCTCCTAAATCTTACCATTAATGTACATTAACTTCCAAAGATAAATGGGATCTTGAACACGAAAAACAAAGAGCAGAAATTCAACAAATAGTTACCGATGAATCATGAAGAAAATAAAAGAAAAGGAAATGTGTTAATTAGGGCTGATGCCTTCACAAATTTTAAACCTGGCAATAGTTTATACGCAGTTATTGTACGTTTCCACAATTAATTTAGTTAATTATCACTGGAATCATTACCAAATATCAAAATGATGCAATGCTAGATCTGGCGGATAGCAATGAATATTATTAATTACGGGAAATATTAATATTTTAAAATAGCATACATAGCATTCCCCAGCAAAGTCGTACTGGTAGTAAAAAGAGAAAGAATTCCTTTAACCTGCAGTATTTTAAAGAAAAGACATCGCAAAGGACATATCACACACAATCCCAGGCGTTAATAGTAAGCTAAAGCACAAATTAGTTATTTAAATGCACAAGTGTAAGTTCAAAGCACTGAATAGCAAAATACGCACGAGGCTTCCTGCATTTGCTGACGAGAGTGACGCCAATTTGTCCAACGTCAGCAGTGTCAGTCTCTGTAGTGGGGGTTCCAAAACTAATTGCTTTACGCGCAGACGGTTGAAATCTAATTGTTCCCTTCTCGCTATCTCTCTATCATCTCTCTACTGTTGTTTGTCTCTCTTCATATCTTATTGTTCCCTTCCCTCTTTCTCTCCATTATTTCTCCATTTATCATTTATTATTATTCTCTCTATCATTTCTCTACTGTTTCATTGTCTTTCTTCAAATCTAATTATTCCCTTCTCTCTATCTCCCTATTTCTTGGTCTCTTCAGATCTTATTGCTCCATTCTCTCTTTCTTTCCATTATCTCTCCAATGTTTCTTCGTCTCTTTATCATCTCTGTACTGTCTCTTTTCAAATTTAATTGTTCCCTCCTTTCTGCCTATCATCTCTACCGTTTCTTTGTTGTTTTTTTCAAATCGAATTGTTCCTTTCGCTCTGTCTCTCCATTATTTCTCTACTGTTTCTTTGTCTCTTCAAATCGAATTGTTCCCTTCTCTGTCTCTCTTTCATCTCTCTACAAGTCTAAATGTTTTTTGTATCTCTGTTTCCTTGTCTCTCTATCTTTAAATCTTTCATCGCAACGCTCCTGTGTTATGCATTATCATCACATCCTTCTTGAATGTTTGTTACGCAATGATCATAACGCATATTTGTTAATATGCAATTATCATTATGAATTAAAATGTACCTCGTTAATATCATACTCCGAAGTCCTCTGTCCCAAGGTAACTCTGTCTAGGACTCCCGTTTGTCTTTTTTTTATGCGTGTAAGGTGATTAATGATAATAATAATAATAATGATAATAATAATTTTGAGGATGATAATGATAGTGAAACAATAATGAGGATAATATTGTACATAAAACCAAAGACAGCAAAATAACGGTAATCGTATTAATTCAAATAATGATGATAATAGTAATATTAATATTAGTGATGATAATCATAACGGTAATAACAACAATGGTAATGATAACAATAGTTGCAGCAGTAGTAGTAGAAATATCAATAGCAACAACATGTTGTAATTAATAATGATAATAAGTCATAATTGGTATGATAATAAAGACAACAATACCAGTTATAACTAGCATTACTTTAATGTCATTTATATAATTGCCGGCATTATTTTATGAAACAAAAAGGTCACAAACAATATCATGAGATAATAATAACAAAGGTAATGGCAATAATTAAGGTAATGATAATTACTTTGATGACTGCATACACACACACATACGTGTATATATATATATATATATATATATATATATATATATATATATATATATATATATATATATATATATATATATATATAGTATATATATATATATATATACATATATATATATATATATATATATATATATATATATATATATATATATATATATATATATATATATATATATATATATTGTAATGATGATAATGGTAATTTCTAAGATAATCATAAATTTAGTGAAAGTAATGATACGTTATAATAAAGATAGTAGTTAATAGAAAATATTATTGCTTATATTTTTCTTGTAAGAAGCATGGTGATTATCATTGCAATTATCCATATCGTTGCTTTATCACTGCAATTACTTTCATTATTGTTATAATGTTATTATCATTCTAATAATGATGATAATAGTAGTACCGTTATCATATTCTAATTTTTTCAGCAATGTTTTTATTATCGTCATCTTTAATACTACAACTTTTATCATTATCACTTATCACTATCATCATCATAATCATCATGTTCATCATCATCGTCATAATCATAATAGTAACAATCTTTTTAATTTTCATTTACCTTTAGTGTTATCACAACTTACTGTTATATTACTTGATGTCTAGCACATTTATATGTTTTAACTATCAACCATTGTCACAATTTTTATCGTTATATACCCGATGTTGCATGTTTACTGACATTTTGGTATACCTTGCAATTGTTGCAAATATATGTATCACTTTGAATGTTACAAGATTTTCTTCTCTTTTTTGCCTCTGTTTTTGACATCGAATACAGATATTCACAGACAAGTACATTTTCAGAATTCAACATTGTGCGTGGCGTGAGTGAGAGCTGTCCTTGTGAGAAAGCGAAAGTTTTCTTTATTCAACAGTAGAAGGTTAAACAAAAGGTTATACTGAAAGGGCTATGAGAGAGAGAGAGAGAGAAAGGAAGAGAGAGAGAGAGAGAGAGAGAGAGAGAGAGAGAGAGAGAGAGAGAGAGAGAGAGAGAGAGAGAGAGAGAGAGAAAGAGAGAGAGAGAGAGAGAAGGAAAGAGAATAATCACAATAATGATAATACCAATCTGCAACTACAGATAATGTAATATAGGTTAATATAAAGAGAAATACTAATAATAGTATTGGTATTATAATATTACTGCGAAAAAAATACATATACTTTGCCGTAAAAAATCCTTCCAAAAACATTATAAGCTTAAAATGAACGACATACTAAAAAAAAAAAAAAAAAAAAAAAAATTCAATTGTTTTTCCTGGAATGAACGAAAAAAATCTAAATCTAGGATAAACTTTATCTAATGATATGGGAAAGATATACACACACACACACACACACACACACACACACACACACATATATATATATATATATATATATATATATATATATATATATATATATATATATATACATATCTATATATATAGAGAGAGTGGGGGGGATCAATTATAGATAAAAGTAAGAATGATTTCATGATATTCTTTAAAACTTTCAGCCGACTCTGAAACCCAATTAATTAAGACTATGAAAATTCATTCATCTTACGTTCTCTTGAAAACTCCGAATCTCTTTCTTCTACATAAAAGACATAAAATATCACCCTAGGATGACAATAGAAAATGTGTTACATTGATTCGATAACCTCCGTTTTATGCTAAGTAACACTCTCCTTCAGTTCTTTCGCCAAATACCGTGAAACGCACATTCCTTGCCTGGTATATAGAGTGATCGACAGCCAGCGGTTGGCACATTCACTCACTCACCATCTCTTCAGAACCATGAGGGCCATTGCAGTGAGTAGCGTCCACGTGAACTTTTCTTGAAGGACCGGGAGAGAACATTACAAAATCGTGTTGCAAGAAGGAAAGAATATGAGGATATTTTCATGCAAAAGTGTCTCTGCAGATTTTTTGGCAATGTTTTCGTCAGTGATTTAAAGTTGTGCAGTGTGGAAAAAAGGAACTAATAAATTTCGAATGGATATATTTCGAATAGGTGTAGAGCAGTCAATACTCTCAAGAAACCATCCACCCATCTATCCGACCAACCAACCTGTCTTGTATCAGTCCAACCATCCACTCATCCACCCATCCATTCATCCACCCATCCATTCAAGCATGCATTCATAAATATCGTCATAGTCACATGATATTACAGGTATCTTCGCATAAATAAACACCTACAAACTCTCCCACAGATCGTGCTGCTCTTGGTGGCCGCCGCTGCAGGCCAGCAGAAACGCGAGGCTGAACCTTCCGGCGGATACGGACACGGGATCGGCCATGGCTTTGGCTTAGGCTTCGGCATTGGCCACGGTCATGGCATTGGCCATGGATTTGGCATCGGCCACGGCCACGGAATTGGCTTTGGTCATGGCCACGGCCATCATGGGCACGGTCACACGGTTGTTACTGAAGTAGTCCATGGTGGTTATGGCCATGGTCATGGAATCGGATTTGGACACGGCATTGGCCATGGCTTCGGTCATGGACATGGAATCGGTTTTGGGCATGGGCACGGCATCGGCTTTGGACATGGTCACGGATTTGGTCATGGTCATGGAATAGGACTTGGCCACGGTTTCGGACACGGCTACGGCCACGGCATCTACAAGCGCGAAGCCAAAGCCGAACCCGAAGCCAAGGCCGACCCGAAGGCAGAACCCGGCTTTTCCCATGGCTTTGGAGGCCACGGCTTCGGCGGTCATGGCTTTGGCGGCCATGGGTTCGGTGGCCATGGATTCGGACATGGTGGCCACGGATTTGGACATGGTGGCTTTGGTTTAGGCCTTGGCTTCGGCCACGGCATTGGCCATGGCCACGGTCACACCGTCAGTCATGAAGTTGTCCATGTTGGACATGGTCACGGTCATGGTCATGGATTTGGACATGGCCACGGATTTGGCCATGGAATCGGGCTTGGTCATGGATTCGGACATGGTCATGGATATGGACACGGTCACGACGTACACATAATCGAACACGGCCATGGATTCGGTCATGGGGTCGGCCATGGTTTCGGTCATGGAATCGGCCATGGTTTCGGACACGGGATTGGCCATGGCTTTGGTCATGGTTTTGGCCACGGAGGATATGGCCACCATTAGCCAAAGGCCCAGAGTGTTTCTTGGTTATCCTGATTGTACATACAAAGGATATTTTAATAAACTATTTAAGCATAAGTAATCCATTTTATTATCATGTCCATGATTGTAGAGGCAAAAGAAACCTCTGCACACATAAACGCACACGCACATATATCTATCTATTTATCACACACACACACACACACACACACACACACACACACACACACACACACACATACACATACACATACACATAAACATACATACTGACCATTCAGATCAGTTTATCAGTTTGATACAACTAGATACTGCACTTATATCTTACTTTATTAGTTGTATGAGCCTGTGCTATATATGTATATAATAACCAATATAAACTAAATTATCGTTATTAAAATCAAAGAATGAGAGCTTACGATAATGCACTTTATTTAATTTCTTACATGCTCATGTTGCATCAGATATTTATTTATGAATAATTTATTTTAACATGTAAAGAAATCCTACCTGATAAACTGATTTTTGATAGAGTTTAATGCGAGATGATACAGCTTTTATTATGAATTGTGAGTTATTTTTGTACCTATGGTAGTACTTTTTATTTATTTTCTTTTTCTTTTATTTTTTTCTTTATTTTAGTATTATCATTATCATTATCTTCATTTATTTTTTTTAAGGTGGGGAGAAGCTGGGGTAAAATCTGTTGCCTTAATATCAAACTATGGGCATTATCAGCATATGATGTAAAGTCTGAAGTTAGACAGACCTGTTGTTCTTAAGTAAGATTCTTTGAATCTTTTATACTCTGATCAGTTGTTGTCTCCCCATGATCATGACGTTTTCTCGATGATATAAAATATATACAGAAAAAAAATCCGACTCACGTATTTACAGCTTATACTTTCTTTCCGCCATATTAGACAAATATCACCCAGTTTTAATTTTTTCTTGTGTCTGAGAAGGTTTATAATTAGATATCTCTTCTGGACGTGGATATCAGTTTCTGTGAAGCTTTATAATTAGATAAACATTCCTCAATTGTGTATGTATTAAAAAAATAAAAGGCATCTCTTGTTGGTTTGATTCTGGAAATGGGTGTTCCATCTTTTTTTTCGTGTTTCTTTACATTTTATTTGCTTATCAGTTCAATTTCACAGAATTACTCGTCAAAATAATCATTTTTATAATCGAAACTAATCTAGGCAATTAATTATCCGTACATCTGACCCTTTTTTGTTTTCTATTCTTCATCCCTCATAGTCCTCATTGTTTATACCTACTGATTGTATTCAAGAATTACTTGATATAATGATGATAATAGCATTAGTGATAACAAAAACGCTTTCTGCTAACTAGAAAAAAATAACAGTAGTAGTAAGAATAGTCACATACACGTGTCCAACACACACATACGCGCACACACACACACACACACACACACACACACACACACACACACACACACACACACACACACACACACACACCCATATATATGGGTGTGTGTGTATGTGGGGGGGGGGGCGTGTGCACACACATATATGTGTATGTGGGTGGGTCTGGTTATGTAGGGATATATATATATATATATATATATATATATATATATATATATATATATATATATATATATATATATGTATGTATGTATGTATTATATAAATACATATCAAAGGCCACCATCACTTGATGTCGACTAAGGCATTATTATGCCTTAGTCGCTCCCGTACAGGCAGAGGCAATGCATGGGCATAAGAATGCGAGGAGCAAGCTGTTGCCAATGCATCCTCTCTCCACGCAGCTGATGGAGCCAAAGGAACGGCATGTACGGGTTTTGCACCATGTATTTCTTCTGTAGGTGGGTATCTGTTATATATGCATTATACGATATAGCCATCCCTTGTTATAGTACTTTACAGTTTATAGTTTGTACTTTATAGTTTGGAAATGGGTGTTCCATCTAAGCGTGTGTGTATGTATGTATGTGTTTGTGTGCAAATAAATTAATAAGCATATACGGTACAAACATATGTATATCTATATATATATATATATATATATATATATATATATATATATATATATATATATATATATATATATATTTATATATGCATTTATGTGTGTATATATATATGCATGTATGTGTATCTTTATGTCTTTGTATACATGTGCATATGTGTGTGCATGTATGTGTCTGTGTTCTTGTGTGTACGTGTATACATGTATGCATATATCTTTCTGAGCATCTGTATATGCATGTGCGTGATGTCATATATATATATAGTAAATGTGTGTGTGTGGCGTGTGTGTGTGTGTGTGTGTGTGTGTGTGTGTGTGTGTGTGTGTGTGTGTGTGTGTGTGTGTGTGTGTTGTATGTATGTATATTTATATGTATGCATATGTATATATGTGGATCTATATATACATATATGTATATGTATAAATGTATATGTATACATAAATACATCGATGGATATATATATACATATGTATATATGGATAGATACGTAGATACATAGATAGATATACATACATGCATATATACATATACACATAAATAAATATAAATGTATGTATGTATGTATGTACACACATAAATACATACATACATATATATATATATATATATATATATATATATATATATATATATATATATGTGTGTGTGTGTGTGTGTGTGTGTGTGTGTGTGTGTGTGTGTGTTTATCACAAAGATCACGTTTCGTATCTCAAGATCCTCTATGTCAGGGAGCATTACAATGCCACTACCCATCTATCATTTTCATAGATGTAATAACAACACCAGTTATAATCAATCATACAAAACGATAAAAGGAAATACTATCTCCATTCACCATAATAATATTTACTCCAAGCAGTAATTTATCCTGTTCTCACGCAAAGAACATTTGCATGCACGCATACCATGACTCGCATGATTTTGCCGAGATATATAGAGTGAAGAATGGTCAAAGGTAGACACTCGCTCTCAGTCAGCAGTCATGAGGACCACTGCAGTGAGTCGTGATTGCGTTGTGATGACCTTAACGTGAAGCCTGGATTTATTCTTAGCAGGAGAATGTGATCTATGAATTTCTTATCATTGTTATCCCGATGTGTTGAAACGTTGAATAGTAGCTTCTGAAGGGGAAAAGTTCCATTGATGATACTCTTCTGCAGATCGTGTTGCTCCTGGCGGCCGCCGTGGCGGCGCAGCAGAAACGTGAGGCGGAACCGTCCGGAGGATACGGACACGGGCTGGGACACGGCTTCGGTCTAGGCTTTGGCTTAGGCCATGGTCATGGCTTTGGCCATGGACACGGAATTGGTCATGGCCATGGCCATGGATATTCAGTAACGGTTGTGCATGGCGGACATGGTTTCGGACACGGTCATGGTTTCGGACATGGCCATGGTTTCGGACACGGCCATGGTTTCGGACATGGTCATGGTTTCGGACACGGACATGGCCATAGTGTTGTACATCATCACGGTTTTGGCCATGGGCACGGAATCGGATTTGGCCACGGTTTCGGACACGGCTACGGCCACGGCATATACAAACGCGAAGCCAAAGCCGACCCCGAAGCCAAGGCCGACCCGAAAGCAGAACCCGGCTTTTCCCATGGCTTTGGAGGCCACGGCTTCGGCGGTCATGGTTTTGGCGGCCATGGATTTGGACATGGTGGGTTTGGAATAGGTCATGGCTTCGGCCACGGACTCGGTCACGGCATCGGCCATGGCCACGGTCATACTGTCAGCCATGAAGTTATCCATGTTGGACATGGCCACGGTCATGGTCATGGTCTTGGTCATGGAATCGGGTTTGGCCACGGTTTTGGACATGGGCATGGACATGGATTTGGCCATGGTCTCGGCCATGGAATCGGGTTTGGCCACGGCCTTGGACATGGATATGGACATGACGTACATATTGTAGAACACGGAATCGGACCTGGTTTTGGACACGGACTCGGACATGGTTTTGGCCACGGGATTGGCCATGGGTTTGGAGGCTACGGACACCACTAGCCAAAGGCCCGGAGTGTTTCTGGATATTCTAGTTGTATATACTAAAGATATCTGAATAAAATATTTATGCTTTTTAAATCCTGATTTCAATTACTTTTGTATAATAGGATTTTTCTAACATAATACATGTTACATAACTGTTATATTTACACAATTTATATAATGTATAATTATATATAATGTGTGATATATATACAGATATGTGTGTGTGTGCACCCCTATACACAGTACATAAACTCAGATGTCAACGTACTCATATTAAAGTCTTTATGGATTCTTCATTCTTTTCTGATATTCTGTTGCTTATTTCTTTCTCTTTTTTTCTATTTCTCTCATGAATGTCACCTTATTTGCTTCCCTTTTAAATTTCCGAAAAAATTGTCCAACTTCCTCATTTTTTCCTAAAGCTATATCAAACCAGATGATCATTTCATTTATTCCTGTGTAGAGTAAACCACAGTTATAGGCTCCCACCCACCATGGATCCTAAAAGCAAACCCAAACAATTTCATAGATGTTTTGAAGGCATATAAGATGGGTAGAAAGGTCAATAATGAGCTCTTAATCTCACTGACTTCTTCAGCTTGTCTGTAAATCTTCAAGGTGGTCGATATCAGTGATAAACTCCCTTAAGCGGTATTACGTATGGTATATAGGTTTTAAGGGAATTTCGTGTCAAATATAAATGGTTCTTGGGTAGGGTAAGCGCGAGCTACCGGGCAATGTGGTGTCGTTTTATTTTATCGGAGGATATTGCCAGCACACATCAGTCAAATAACTCTCTCGAATTATTTATAGTTTCTCTTTCCAGTACATGATTTGCTAGCCAGCACTTAATAAACTAAGAAAAAAAAGGCTTATCACATAAAATGAATGTAAAAGTTTGAATGTCAGTAGTTTGCTTCGAAACATCCATGGAAACCTTCTGCTCCCCAAAGCAATACATTAATCTGAACCAGGTTTCTAGATATGTGAACATACTAGTTATTATTGCATATTATTATTATCATTGTGTGTGTGTCTGTATGTGTGCGTGCGTGTGCATATTATAATATATACAACAAGGTAAGAACAACAGTCTATGAGTAAAAAGATAACATTGTTATATCATTTGTATAAACACACACAGATACATATATAAATACATTATATACATATATATACAGTATTCATATATATATATATATATTTATATATATATATATATATATATATATATATATATATATATATATATATATATATATATATATATATTATATATATAATATATATATATATTATATATATATATATATATATATATATATATATACATATATATATGTGTGTGTTTGTCTTTGTGTGTATATATATATTTATACATATCTATATATATAAGAAGAAGAAATATAAATATCTTATTCGTCTTATTCCCTATCACTTTATGAAACCGAACTTTTAGGTTTTGGTTAATCGTTTACTACCCAGTCCAGCGCTAATCACTGTTTAGAATATATGAAAGGTCTTGATAGTTTAATTGTGAAACAAAGTAAATCCTCGATTAAAGATCTCAGCAACCTTAAAGTTGTTATGTTAAATCCTATTCTTGAATTATCTGACAAAATTTTAAAGTTATTTTTGGCTAACAAATCACTTAAACGCAATTTATACACTTTAATTACCAAAGCCGACAAAGCTAATAACGTTGTTATCCTCGATAAATATGATTATATACGCAAAGCTCATTCCCTCTTGCACGAAAACTCAACGTATCAAAAACTGCGGTCCACCATTACCCTAGTGTCACTGAATCATTCCGTAAATACTTCAGACGTATTGCTACTAAATGTCCTGACCTCAATTTTTTGGATCGCTTTTTATAACGGTAATTTCTTCCATTCCGTATTTTTATGGCCTTCCTAAAACTTACATACAGGCATATTATTTCGTCTTGTAACTCAGTTACCCGTTTATTATACTCTTGGCGAGAGAGCGTTTTATCTCCTTACTCTATGCGAGAGAGCGTTTTATTTCCTTACTCTAGGCGAGAGAGCGTTTTATCTCCTTACTCTAGGTGAGAGAGCGTTTTATATTCTTTTATGGGATCCTTCTCTGATAGTCATATCAAATATTCGATGGATTTCACAGAGAAAGTTAGAAGTTACCGACGCACGGTAAGAAATTAGAGAGTTTTAATGTTTACTCCCCATTTCTTAAATTCCTACTTGAGGATGTGCTAGGTTTTCTTGAAAGAAAACTTTCTACGTCTGATGAGAATATACCTATACCGGTCAACTTCTTTTTTTATCTTTTCGTTTGTGTCACAAATAATAACGACTTTTCATAGCGACTTGACTTTTCACAGTTCTTTGCAAATTTATACATGGGGATGTATGAATCTGAACTCCTTCCGTCCTTCTCCCTCATGATATGATTTGGATTCGGTATGTGAATCTTTTTCTATGTGGCAAGTGAACCGTTGGGATTTTGATGATTTTTTTCAAGGCATAAAACCTCGCTCGTACTATCAAGTTTAACGTAGAATGGCAAGATTCAGGTTGAATTACCTGTACTCTATGTTCTGTTATTCAGTGTAAATGTCTCGCTTAATTGTCGATGCACCGTAGACCTACCCATGTTGCTGTGTTTGTGTTCATGTGTGTGGTATGTATATATATATATATATTATATATATATATATATATATATATATATATATATATATATATATATATACATATACATATAAATATATATGAATATATATATATATATATATATATATATATATATATATATATATATATATATATATATATATCATACAAACACACATTACAAAAATAACGTTTCATATCTCAAATCCAAGATGTCAGCTAAGAAGCATTTCAATACGGCCCACCATCTATCATATTCATACATGGAATAACAACACGATACCATCATTTAAACAAACGATAAAATGAAATACTATAGCCATTCGCCATTTTAATATTTACATCAAGTACTTTTATCCTGTTCTCATGCAAAGAACATTTGCATGCACGTATACCATGACTCGTATGATTTTGCCGAGATATATAGAGTGAAGAATGGTCAAAGGTAGACACTCGCTCTCAGTCAGCAGTCATGAGGACCACTGCAGTGAGTCGTGATTGCGTTGTGATGACCTGAACGTGAAGCCTGGATATATTCTTAGCAGGAGAATGTGATCTATGAATTTCTTATCATTGTTATCCCGATGTGTTGAAACGTTGAATAGTAGCTTCTGAAGGGGAAAAGTTCCATTGATGATACTCTTCTGCAGATCGTGTTGCTTCCTGGCGGCCGCCGCGGCGGCGCAGCAGAAACGTGAGGCGGAACCGTCCGGAGGATACGGACACGGGCTGGGACACGGCTTCGGTCTAGGCTTTGGCTTAGGCCATGGTCATGGCTTTGGCCATGGACACGGAATTGGTCATGGCCATGGATATTCAGTAACGGTTGTGCATGGCGGACATGGTTTCGGTCACGGTCATGGTTTCGGACATGGCCATGGTTTCGGACACGGCCATGGTTTCGGACATGGTCATGGTTTCGGACACGGACATGGCCATAGTGTTGTACATCATCACGGTTTTGGCCATGGGCATGGAATCGGATTTGGCCACGGTTTCGGCCACGGCTACGGCCACGGCATCTACAAGCGCGAAGCCAAAGCCGAACCCGAAGCCAAGGCCGACCCGAAGGCAGAACCCGGTTTTTCCCACGGCTTTGGAGGCCACGGCTTCGGCGGTCATGGTTTTGGCGGCCATGGATTCGGACATGGTGGGTTTGGAATAGGTCATGGCTTCGGCCACGGATTCGGTCACGGCATCGGCCATGGCCACGGTCATACTGTCAGCCATGAAGTTATCCATGTTGGACATGGCCACGGTCATGGTCATGGATTTGGCCACGGTCTTGGTCATGGAATCGGGTTTGGCCACGGTTTTGGACATGGGCATGGTCTTGGCCATGGAATCGGGTCTGGCCACGGCCTTGGACATGGATATGGACATGACGTACGTATTGTAGAACACGGAATCGGACATGGTTTTGGACACGGACTCGGCCATGGTTTTGGCCACGGGATTGGCCATGGGTTTGGAGGCTACGGACACCACTAGCCAAAGGCCCGGAGTGTTTCTGGATATTCTAGTTGTATATACTAAAGATATCTGAATAAAATATTTAAGCTTTTTAAATCCTGATTTCAATTACTTTTGTATAATAGGATTTTTCTAACAATACATGTTACATAACTGTTACATTTACACAATATATATAATATATAATTATATATAATGTGTGATATATATACATATATGTGTGTGTGTGCACCCCTATACACAGTACATAAACTCAGATGTCAACGTGCTCATATTAAAGTCTTTATGGATTCTTCATTCTTTTCTGATATTCTGTTGCTTATTTCTTTCTCTTTCTTTCTATTTCTCTCATGAATGTCACTTTATTTGCTTCCCTTTGAAATTTCCGAAAAAGTGTCCAACTTCCTCATTTTTTTTCCTAAAGCTATATCAAACCAAAGGATCATTTCACTTATTCCTGTGTAGCGTAAACCACAGTTATAGGCTTCCACCCACCATGGATCCTAAAAGCAAACCCAAACAATTTCATAGATGTTTTGAAGGCATATAAGATGGGTAGAAAGGTCAATAAGGAGTTCTTAATCTCACTGACTTCTTCAGCTTGTCTGTGAATCTTCAAACTGGTCGATATCAGTGATAAAATCCTTAACGGTATCGTATGATATACTTTTAAGGTTAAA
>NC_051391.1:52951146-52960382 GCF_015228065.2 Penaeus monodon
ACAAATACAACATAATAATACATAATATATATATATATATATTATATATATATATATATATATATATATATATGTGTGTGTGTGTGTGTGTGTGTGTGTGTGTGTGTGTGTGTGTGTGTGTGTGTGTGTGTGTGTGTTTATCACAAAGATCACGTTTCGTATCTCAAGATCCTCTATGTCAGGGAGCATTACAATGCCACTACCCATCTATCATTTTCATAGATGTAATGACAACACCTGTTATAATCAATCATACAAAACGATAAAAGGAAATACTATCTCCATTCACCATAATAATATTTACTCCAAGCAGTAATTTATCCTGTTCTCACGCAAAAAACATTTGCATGCACGCATACCATGACTCGCATGATTTTGCCGAGATATATAGAGTGAAGAATGGTCAAAGGTAGACACTCGCTCTCAGTCAGCAGTCATGAGGACCACTGCAGTGAGTCGTGATTGCGTTGTGATGACGTTAACGTGAAGCCTGGATATATTCTTAGCAGGAGAATGTGATCTATGAATTTCTTATCATTGTTATCCCGATGTGTTGAAACGTTGAATAGTAGCTTCTGAAGGGAAAAGTTCCATTGATGATACTCTTCTGCAGATCGTGTTGCTCCTGGCGGCCGCCGTGGCGGCGCAGCAGAAACGTGAGCGGAACCGTCCGGAGGATACGGACACGGGCTGGGACACGGCTTCGGTCTAGGCTTTGGCTTAGGCCATGGTCATGGCTTTGGCCATGGACACGGAATTGGTCATGGCCATGGCCATGGATATTCAGTAACGGTTGTGCATGGCGGACATGGTTTCGGACACGGTCATGGTTTCGGACATGGCCATGGTTTCGGACACGGCCATGGTTTCGGACATGGTCATGGTTTCGGACACGGACATGGCCATAGTGTTGTACATCATCACGGTTTTTGGCCCTGGGCACAGGAATCGGATTTGGCCACGGTTTCGGACACGGCTACGGCCACGACATATACAAACGCGAAGCCAAAGCCGACCCCGAAGCCAAGGCCGACCCGAAGGCAGAACCCGGCTTTTCCCATGGCTTTGGAGGCCACGGCTTCGGCGGTCATGGTTTTGGCGGCCATGGATTTGGACATGGTGGGTTGGGAATAGGTCATGGCTTCGGCCACGGACTCGGTCACGGCATCGGCCATGGCCACGGTCATACTGTCAGCCATGAAGTTATCCATGTTGGACATGGCCATGGTCATGGTCATGGTCTTGGTCATGGAATCGGGTTTGGCCACGGTTTTGGACATGGGCATGGACATGGATTTGGCCATGGTCTCGGCCATGGAATCGGGTTTGGCCACGGCCTTGGACATGGATATGGACATGACGTACATATTGTAGAACACGGAATCGGACCTGGTTTTGGACACGGACTCGGACATGGTTTTGGCCACGGGATTGGCCATGGGTTTGGAGGCTACGGACACCACTAGCTAAAGGCCCGGAGTGTTTCTGTATATTCTAGTTGTATATACTAAAGATATCTGAATAAAATATTTAAGCTTTTTAAATCCTGATTTCAATTACTTTTGTATAATAGGATTTTTCTAACATAATACATGTTACATAACTGTTATATTTACACAATGTACATAATGTATAATTATGTATAATGTGTGATATATATACATATATGTGTGTGTGTGCACCCCTATACACAGTACATAAACTCAGATGTCAACGTACTCATATTAAAGTCTTTATGGATTCTTCATTCTTTTCTGATATTCTGTTGCTTATTTCTTTCTCTTTTTTTCTATTTCTCTCATGAATGTCACTTTATTTGCTTCCCTTTTAAATTTCCGAAAAAAGTGTCCAACTTCCTCATTTTTTTTCCTAAAACTATATCAAACCAGATGATCATTTCATTTATTCCTGTGTAGAGTAAACCACAGTTATAGGCTCCCACCCACCATGGATCCTAAAAGCAAACCCAAACAATTTCATAGATGTTTTGAAGGCATATAAGATGGGTAGAAAGGTCAATAATGAGCTCTTAATCTCACTGACTTCTTCAGCTTGTCTGTAAATCTTCAAGGTGGTCGATATCAGTGATAAACTCCCTTAAACGGTATTACGTATGGTATATAGGTTTTAAGGGAATTTCGTGTCAAATATAAATGGTTCTTGGGTAGGGCAAGCGCGAGCTACCGGGCAATGTGGTGTCGTTTTATTTTATCGGAGGATATTGCCAGCACACATCAGTCAAATAACCTCTCGAATTATTTATAGTTTCTCTTTCAGTACATGATTTGCTAGCCAGCACTTAATAAACTAAGAAAAAAAAGGCATATCACATAAAATGAATGTAAAAGTTTGTATGTCAGTAGTTTGCTTGCGAAGCATCCATGGAAACCTTCTGCTCCCCAAAGCAATACATTAATCTGAACCAGGTTTCTAGATATGTGAACATACTAGTTATTATTGCATATTATTATTATCATTGTGTGTGTGTCTGTATGTGTGCGTGCGTGTGCATATTATACATATATACAACAAGGTAAGAACAACGTCTATGAGTAAAAGATAACATTGTTATATCATTTGTATAAACACACACAGATACATATATAAATACATTATATACATATATATACAGTATTCATATATATATATATATATAATATATATATATATATAATATATATATATATATATACATATATATGTGTGTTTGTCTTTGTGTGTATATATATATATTTATACATATCTATATATATAAGAAGAAGAAATATAAATATCTTATTCGTCTTATTCCCCATCACTTTATGAAACCGAACTTTTAGATTTTAGTTAATCGTTTACTACCCAGTCCAGCGCTAATCACTGTTTAGAATATATGAAAGGTCTTGATAGTTTAATTGTGAAACAAAGTAAATCCTCGATTAAAGATCTCAGCAACCTTAAAGTTGTTATGTTAAATCCTATTCTTGAATTATCTGACAAAATTTTAACGTTATTTTTGGCTAACAAATCACTTAAACGCAATTTATACACTTTAATTACCAAAGCCGACAAAGCTAATAACGTTGTTATCCTCGATAAATATGATTATATACGCAAAGCTCATTCCCTCTTGCACGAAAACTCAACGTATCAAAAACTGCGGTCCACCATTACCCTAGTGTCACTGAATCATTCCGTAAATACTTCAGACGTATTGCTACTAAATGTCCTGACCTCAATTTTTTGGATCGCTTTTTATAACGGTAATTTCTTCCATTCCGTATTTTTATGGCCTTCCTAAAACTTACATACAGGCATATTATTTCGTCTTGTAACTCAGTTACCCGTTTATTATACTCTAGGCGAGAGAGCGTTTTATCTCCTTACTCTAGGCGAGAGAGCGTTTTATCTCCTTACTCTATGCGAGAGAGCGTTTTATCTCCTTACTCTAGGCGAGAGAGCGTTTTATCTCCTTACTCTAGGTGAGAGAGCGTTTTATATCCTTTTATGGGATCCTTCTCTGATAGTCATATCAAACATTCGATGGATTTCACAGAGAAAGTTAGAAGTTTACCGACGCACGGTAAGAAATTAGAGAGTTTTAATGTTTACTCCCCATTTCTTAAATTCCTACTTGAGGATGTGCTAGGTTTTCTTGAAAGAAAATTTTCTACGTCTGATGAGAATATACCTATACCGGTCAACTTCTTTTTTGATCTTTTTCGTTTGTGTCACAAATAATAACGACTTTTCATAGCGACTTGACTTTTCACAGTTCTTGCAAATTTATACATGGGGATGTATGAATCTGAACTCCTTCCGTCTCTTCTCCCTCATGATATGATTTGGATTCGGTATGTTGAATCTTTTTCTATGTGGCAAGTGAACCGTTGGGATTTTGATGATTTTTTCAAGGCATAACAACCTCGCTCGTACTATCAAGTTTAACGTAGAATGGCAAGATTCAGGTGAATTACCTGTACTCTATGTTCTGTTATTCAGTGTAAATGTCTCGCTTAATTGTGGTTGCACCGTAAACCTACCCATGTTGCTGTGTTTGTCTTCATGTGTGTGTGTTGTATATATATATATATATATATATATATATATATATATATATATATATATAATATATATGTATATATATTATATATAATATATATAAGTATATATAATATAAATATATATAATATATATATATATATATATATATATATATATATATATATATATATATATATATATATATATATCATACAAACACACATTACAAAAATAACGTTTCATATCTCAAATCCAAGATGTCAGCTAAGAAGCATTTCAATACGGCCCACCATCTATCATATTCATACATGGAATAACAACACGATACCATCATTTAAACAAACGATAAAATGAAATACAATAGCCATTCGCCATTTTAATATTTACACCAAGTACTTTTATCCTGTTCTCATGCAAAGAACATTTGCATGCACGCATACCATGACTCGCATGATTTTGCCGAGATATATAGAGTGAAGAATGGTCAAAGGTAGACACTCGCTCTCAGTCAGCAGTCATGAGGACCACTGCAGTGAGTCGTGATTGCGTTGTGATGACCTTAACGTGAAGCCTGGATATATTCTTAGCAGGAGAATGTGATCTATGACTTTCTTCTTATTATTGTTATCCCGATGTGTTGAAACGTTGAATAGTAGCTTCTGAAGGGGAAAAGTTCCATTGATGATACTCTTCTGCAGATAGTGTTGTTCCTGGCGGCCGCCGCGGCGGCGCAGCAGAAACGTGAGGCGGAACCGTCCGGAGGATACGGACACGGGCTGGGACACGGCTTCGGTCTAGGCTTTGGCTTAGGCCATGGTCATGGCTTTGGCCATGGACACGGAATTGGTCATGGCCATGGATATTCAGTAACGGTTGTGCATGGTGGACATGGTTTCGGTCACGGTCATGGTTTCGGACATGGCCATGGTTTCGGACACGGCCATGGTTTCGGACATGGTCATGGTTTCGGCGGTTGGCCGTGGGCATGGAACGGATTTGGCCACGGTTTCGGCCACGGCTACGGCCACGGCATCTACAAACGCGAAGCCAAAGCCGAACCCGAAGCCAAGGCCGACCCGAAGGCAGAACCCGGTTTTTCCCACGGCTTTGGAGGCCACGGCTTCGGCGGTCATGGTTTTGGCGGCCATGGATTCGGACATGGTGGGTTTGGAATAGGTCATGGCTTCGGCCACGGATTCGGTCACGGCATCGGCCATGCCACGGTCATACTGTCAGCCATGAAGTTATCCATGTTGGACATGGCCACGGTCATGGTCATGGATTTGGCCACGGTCTTGGTCATGGAATCGGGTTTGGCCACGGTTTTGGACATGGGAATGGTCTTGGCCATGGAATCGGGTTTGGCCACGGCCTTGGATATGGATATGGACATGACGTACGTATTGTAGAACACGGAATCGGACCGGTTTTGGACACGGACTCGGCCATGGTTTTGGCCACGGGATTGGCCATGGGTTTGGAGGCTACGGACACCACTAGCCAAAGGCCCGGAGTGTTCCTGGATATTCTAGTTGTATATACTAAAGATATCTGAATAAAATATTTAAGCTTTTTAAATCCTGATTTCAATTACTTTTGTATAATAGGATTTTTCTAGCAATACATGTTACATAACTGTTACATTTACACAATATATATAATATATAATTATATATAATGTGTGATATATATACATATATGTGTGTGTGTGCACCCCTATACACAGTACATAAACTCAGATGTCAACGTGCTCATATTAAAGTCTTTATGGATTCTTCATTCTTCTCTGATATTCTGTTGCTTATTTCTTTCTCTTTCTTTCTATTTCTCTCATGAATGTCACTTTATTTGCTTCCCTTTTAAATTTCCGAAAAAGTGTCCAACTTCCTCATTTTTTTCCTAAAGCTATATCAAACCAGATGATCATTTCACTTATTCCTGTGTAGCGTAAACCCATTTTATAGGCTCCCACCCACCATGGATCCTAAAAGCAAACCCAAACAATTTCATAGATGTTTTGAAGGCATATAAGATGGGTAGAAAGGTCAATAAGGAGTTCTTAATCTCACTGACTTCTTCAGCTTGTCTGTGAATCTTCAAGGTGGTCGATATCAGTGATAAAATCCCTTAAACGGTATTACGTATGATATATAACTTTTAAGGGAATTTCGTGTCAAATATAAATGGTTTTTGGGGGCGGGGTAAGCACGAGCTACCGGGCAATGTGCCCTCGTTTTGTTTTATCGGAGGATATTGACAGTACACATTAGTGAAATATCTCTCTCGAATTATTAATAGTTTCTCCTTCCAGTACATGATTTGCTAGCCAGCACTTAATAAACTAAGAAAAAAAGGCTTTTCACATAAAATGAATGCAAAAGTTTGAATGTCAGTAGTTTGCTTCGAAACATCCATGGAAACCTTCTGCTCCCCAAAGTAATACATTAATCTGAACCAGGTTTCTAGATATGTGAACATACTAGTTATTATTGCATATTATTATTATTGTATGTGTGTGTGCGTGTGCATATTATATATATATACACAACAAGGTAGGAACAATAGTCTATGAGCAAAAAGATAACATTGTAATATCGTCTGTATAAACACACACAGATACATATACATACATTATATACATACAGCATACATATATATATATATATATATATATATATATATATATATATAATATATATATATATATATATATACATATATATATATATATATATATATATATATATATATATATATATATATATACATATATATGTGTGTGTGTGTGTGTGTTTGTGTATACATATATATATAGGAAGAGGAAAACATAAATGTCTTTTTTGTCTTATTCCCTATCATTTTATGAAACCGAACTTTTAGGTTTTGGTTAATCGTTTACTACCCAGTCTAGCGCTAAGCACTGTTTAGCATATATGAAAGGTCTTGATATTTTTAATTGTGAAACAAGTAAATCCTCGATTAAAGATCCCCAGCAACCTTAAAGGTGTCATTTTAAAATCCTTTTCTTGATTTATTTGAGAAAATCTTAACGTTATTTTTGGAAAAACAAATCACTTGAACGCAATTTATACTTTTTAAATTACCAAGCCGACAAGCTAATAACGTTTTATCCTTGAAAAATGTGATTATATACGAAAAGCTCATTCCCTCTTGCACGAAAACTCAAACGTATCCAAAACTGCGGTCCACCATTACCCTAGTGTCCCCTGAATCATTTTGTAAATATTCAGACTTTGCTACTAAATGTCCTGACCTCAATTTTTTGGATCGCTTTAGAACGGTAAATTCTTCCATTCCATATTTTCATGGCCATCCTAAAACTTACATACAGGCATATTATTTCGTCTTGTAACTCAGTTACCCCGTTTTTATACTCCCCGGGGAGAGAGCGCTTTTTATCTCCTTACTCTTGACGAGAGAGCAATTTATCTCCTTACTCTAGGCGAGAGAGCGTTTTATCTCCTTACTCTAGGCGAGAGAGCGTTTTATCTCCTTTTATGGGATCCTTCTCTGATAGTCATATCAAACATTCGATGGATTTCACAGAGAAAGTTAGAAGTTTACCGACGCAATGTAAGAAAATGATTGAGTTTTAATGTTTACTCCCCATTTCTTAAATTCCTACTTGAGGATGTGCTAGGTTTTCTTGAAAGAAAACTTTCTACGTCTGATGAGAATATACCTATACCGGTCAACTGCTTTATTGATCTTCTTCGTTTGTGTCACAAATAATAACTTGACTTTTCACAGTTCTTGCAAATTTATACATGGGGATGTATGAATCTGAACTCTTTCCGTCTCTTCTCCCTCATGATATGATTTGGATTCGATATGTTGAATTTTTTCTATGTGGCAAGTGAAACCGTTGGGATTTTGATGATTTTCAAAGGGATAACAACCTCGCTCGTACTATCAAGTTTAACGTAAATGGCAAGATTCAGGGGAATTACCTGTACTCTATGTTCTGTTATTCAGTGTAACTGTCTCGCTTAATTGTCGGTGCACCGGGAGACCTACCAGTTGCTTTGTTTTTTGTTCATGTGGTGTGTGGTATATATAATATATTATATATATATATATTATATATATATACAACATATAAATATATATGAATATTATTATAATATATATATATATATATATATATATTATATATATATCATACAAACACATTACAAACATAACGTTTCATATCTCAAATCCAAGATGTCAGCTAAGAAGCATTTCAATACGGCCCACCATCTATCATATTCATATATGGAATAACAACACGATACCATCATTTAAACAAAACTATAAAATGAAAAAACAATAGCCATTCGCCATTTTAATATTTACAGCAAGTACTTTTAAACCCCGTTCTCATGCAAAGAAACTTGCAGCACGCATACCATGACTCGCAAAGATTTTGCCGAGATATATAGAGTGAAGAATGGTCAAAGGTAGACACTCGCTCTCAGTCCCGCAGTCATGAGGACCCCTGCAGTGAGTCGTGATTGCGTTGTGATGACCTTAACGGGGAAGCCTGGATATATTCTTAGCAGGAGAATGTGATCTATGACTTTCTTCTTATTATTGTTATCCCGATGTGTTGAAACGTTGAATAGTAGCTTCTGAAGGGAAAAGTTCCATTGATGATACTCTTCTGCAGATCGTGTTGGGTCCTGGCGGCCGCCGCGGCGGGGCAGCAGAAACGTGAGGCGGAACCGTCCCCGGGGGATACGGACACGGGCTGGGACACGTCTTCGGTCTAGCTTTGGGGTTAGGCCATGGTCATGACTTTGGTCATGGACACGGTATTGGTCATGGCCATGGATTTTCAGTAACGGTTTTTGCATGGCGGACATGGTTTCGGACACGGCCATGGTTTCGGACACGGCCATGGTTTCGGACATGGTCATGGTTTCGGACACGGGCATGGCCATAGTGTTGTACATCATCACGGTTTTGGCCATGGGCATGGAATCGGATTTGGCCACGGTTTCGGCACGGCTACGGCCCGGCATATACAAGCGCGAAGCCAAGCCGAACCCGAAGCCAGGCCGACCCGATGGCAGAACCCGGCTTTCCCATGGCTTTGAGGCACGGCTTTGGGGGTCATGTTTTGGGCCAAAGGGTTCGGCATTTTAAGCGCTGGAGGACTCTCGAATCCCAAAGGCCGGATCCCATGGCATAACCGTCTTTTTGGCCAC
>NC_051391.1:52982255-52989755 GCF_015228065.2 Penaeus monodon
CACCTGGTAAAGGGGATATCAGTGATAAAATCCCTTAAAGGGTTTATTACGTATGGTATATAACTTTTAAGGGAAATTTTGTGTCAATATAAATGGTTCTTGGGCAGGGTAAGCACGAGCTACTGGGCAATGTGCCCTCGTTTTTTTTTATCGGAGGATATTGACAGTACACATCAGTGAAAATATCTCTCTCGAATTATTAATAGTTTTTCCTTCCAGTACATGATTTGCTAGCCAGCACTTAATAAACTAAGAAAAAAAGGCTAATCACATAAAATGAATGGAAAACTTTGAATGTCAGTAGTTTGCTTCGAAACATCCATGGAAACCTTCTGCTCCCCAAAGCAATACATTAATCTGAACCTGGTTTCTAGATATGTGAACATACCAGTTATTATTGCATATTATTATTATTATTGTATGTGTGTGCCTATATGTGTTTGTGCGTGTGCATATTATATGTATACACAACAAGGTAGGAACAATAGTCTATGAGCAAAAAGATAACATTGTAATATCGTCTGTATAAACACACACAGATACATATACATATATTATATACATACAGTATACATATATATATATATATATATATACAGAAATATATAAACATATATATACAGTATATATACATATATATACAGTATATATATACATATATATAATATATATTATATATATATATATTATTATATAATATTTTAACATATATGTGTGTGTGTGTGTGTGTGTATGTGTGGTTTGTGTATACATATATATAAAAGAAGATGAAAACATAAATGACATTTTTGTCTTATTCACTATCATGTTATAAAACCGAACTTTTAGGTTTTTGTATAATCGTTTACTACCCAGTCCAGCGTTTAATCACTGTTTGGGCATATATGAAAGGTCTTGATAGTTTAATTGTGAAACAAAGTAAATCCTCGATTAAAGATCTCAGCAACCTTAAAGGTGTCATGTTAAATCCTATTCTTGATTTATTTGAGAAAATCTTAACGTTATTTTTGGCAAACAAATCACTTGAACGCAATTTATACATTTTAATTACCAAAGCCGACAAAGCTAATAACGTTGTTATCCTTGATAAATGTGATTATATACGCAAAGCTCATTCCCTCTTGCACGAAAACTCAACGTATCAAAAACTGCGGTCCACCATTACCCCAGTGTCACTGAATCATTTCGTAAATACTTCAGACGTATTGCTACTAAAAAGTCTGACCTCAGTTTTTTGGATCGCTTTAGAACCGGGAAATCTTCCATTCCATATTTTCATGGCCTTCCTAAAACTTACATACAGGCATATTATTTCGTCTTGTAACTCAGTTACCCGTTTATTATACTCTCGGCGAGAGAGCGCTTTATCTCCTTACTCTTGACGAGAGAGCAATTTATCTCCTTACTCTAGGCGAGAGAGCGTTTTATCTCCTTACTCTAGGCGAGAGAGCGTTTTATCTCCTTTTATGGGATCCTTCTCTGATAGTCATATCAAATATTCGATGGATTTCACAGAGAAAGTTAGAAGTTTACGGACGCAATGTAAGAAATTATTGAGTTTTAATGTTTACTCCCCATTTCTTAAATTCCTACTTGAGGATGTGCTAGGTTTTCTTGAAAGAAAACTTTCTACGTCTGATGAGAATATACCTATACCGGTCAACTGCTTTATTGATCTTCTTCGTTTGTGTGTCACAAATAATAACTTGACTTTTCACAGTTCTTGCAAATTTATACATGGGGATGCATGAATCTGAACTCCTTCCGTCTCTTCTCCCTCATGATATGATTTGGATTCGATATGTTGAATCTTTTTCTATGTGGCAAGTGAACCGTTGGGATTTTGATGATTTTTTCAAGTCATAACAACCTCGCTTGTACTATCAAGTTTAACGTAGAATGGCAAGATTCAGGTGAATTACCTGTACTCTATGTTCTGTTATTCAGTGTAAATGTCTCGCTTAATTGTCGGTGCACCGTAGACCTACCCATGTTGCTGTGTTTGTGTTCATGTGTGTGTATATATATATATATATACATATAAATATATATGAATATATATATATATATATATATATATATATATATATATATATATATATATATCATACAAACACACATTACAAAAATAACGTTTCATATCTCAAATCCAAGATGTCAGCTAAGAAGCATTTCAATACGGCCCACCATCTATCATATTCATACATGGAATAACAACACGATACCATCATTTAAACAAACGATAAAATGAAATACAACAGCCATTCGCCATTTTAATATTTACACCAAACAGTACTTTTATCCTGTTCTCACGCAAAGAACATTTGCATGCACGCATACCATGACTCGCATGATTTTGCCGAGATATATATAGAGTGAAGAATGGTCAAAGGTAGACACTCGCTCTCAGTCAGCAGTCATGAGGACCACTGCAGTGAGTCGTGATTGCGTTGTGATGACCTTAACGTGAAGCCTGGATATATTCTTAGCAGGAGAATGTGATCTATGAATTTCTTCTTATCATTGTTATCCCGATGTGTTGAAACGTTGAATAGTAGCTTCTGAAGGGGAAAAGTTCCATTGATGATACTCTTCTGCAGATCGTGTTGCTCCTGGCGGCCGCCGCGGCGGCGCAGCAGAAACGTGAGGCGGAACCGTCCGGAGGATACGGACACGGGCTGGGACACGGCTTCGGTCTAGGCTTTGGCTTAGGCCATGGTCATGGCTTTGGCCATGGACACGGAATTGGTCATGGCCATGGATATTCAGTAACGGTTGGGCATGGCGGACATGGTTTCGGACACGGTCAGGGTTTCGGACATGGCCATGGTTTCGGACACGGCCATGGTTTCGGACATGGTCATGGTTTTCGGACAGGGAAACATGCCATAGTGTTGTACATCATCCACGGTTTTGGCCATGGACATGGAATCGGATTTGGCCACGGTTTCGGACACGGCTACGGCCACGGCATTACAAGCGCGAAGCCAAAGCCGAACCCGAAGCCAAGGCCGACCCGAAGGCAGAACCCGGCTTTTCCCATGGCTTTGGAGGCCACGGCTTCGGCGGTCATGGTTTTGGCGGCCATGGATTCGGACATGGTGGGTTTGGAATAGGTCATGGCTTCGGCCACGGACTCGGTCACGGCATCGGCCATGGCCACGGTCATACTGTCAGCCATGAAGTTGTCCATGTTGGACATGGCCACGGTCATGGTCATGGATTTGGTCATGGTCTTGGTCATGGAATCGGGTTTGGCCACGGCTTTGGACATGGGCATGGACATGGATTTGGCCATGGAATCGGGTTTGGCCACGGCCTTGGACATGGATATGGACATGACGTACATATTGTAGAACACGGAATCGGACACGGACTCGGACATGGTTTTGGCCACGGGATTGGCCATGGGTTTGGAGGCTACGGACACCACTAGCCAAAGGCCCGGAGTGTTTCTGGATATTCTAGTTGTATATACTAAAGATATCTGAATAAAATATTTAAGCTTTTTAAATCCTGATTTCAATTACTTTTGTATAATAGGATTTTTCTAACAGAATATATGTTACATAACTGTTACATTTACACAATATATATAATGTATAATTATATATAATGTGTGATATATATACATATATGTGTGTGTGTGCAACCCTATACACGGTACATAAACTCAGATGTCAACGTGCTCATATTAAAGTCTTTATGGATTCTTCATTCTTCTCTGATATTCTGTTGCTTATTTCTTTCTCTTTCTTTTTATTTCTCTCATGAATGTCACCTTATTTGCTTCCCTTTTAAATTTCCGAAAAAGTGTCCAACTTCCTCATTTTTTCCTAAAGCTATATCAAACCAGAGGATCATTTCACTTATTCCTGTATAGCGTAAACCACAGTTATAGGCTCCCACCCACCATGGATCCTAAAAGCAAACCCAAACAATTTCATAGATGTTTTGAAGGCATATAAGATGGGTAGAAAGGTCAATAATGAGCTCTTAATCTCACTGACTTCTTCAGCTTGTCTGTGAATCTTCAAACTGGTCGATATCAGTGATAAAATCCCTTAAACGGTATTACGTATGGTATATAACTTTTAAGGGAATTTCGTGTCAAATATAAATGGTTCTTGGGCAGGGTAAGCACGAGCTACCGGGCAATGTGCCCTCGTTTTGTTTTATCGGAGGATATTGACAGTACACATCAGTGAAATATCTCTCTCGAATTATTAATAGTTTTTCCTTCCAGTACATGATTTGCTAGCCAGCACTTAATAAACTAAGAAAAAAAGGGCTAATCACATAAAATGAATGGAAAAGTTTGAATGTCAGTAGTTTGCTTCGAAACATCCATGGAAACCTTCTGCTCCCCAAAGCAATACATTAATCTGAACCTGGTTTCTAGATATGTGAACATACCAGTTATTATTGCATATTATTATTATTATTGTATGTGTGTGCCTATATGTGTTTGTGCGTGTGCATATTATATGTATACACAACAAGGTAGGAACAATAGTCTATGAGCAAAAAGATAACATTGTAATATCGTCTGTATAAACACACACAGATACATATACATATATTATATACATACAGTATACATACATACATATATATATATATATATATATATATATATATATATATATATATATATATATATATATATATATATATATGTATATATATATATATATATATATATAATATATATATATATATATATATATATATATATATATAACATATATGTGTGTGTGTGTGTGTGTGTGTGTTTGTGTATACATATATATATAAGAAGAGGAAAACATAAATGTCTTTTTTGTCTTATTCCCTATCATGTTATGAAACCGAACTTTTAGGTTTTGGTTAATCGTTTACTACCCAGTCCAGCGCTAATCACTGTTTAGCATATATGAAAGGTCTTGATAGTTTAATTGTGAAACAAAGTAAATCCTCGATTAAAGATCTCAGCAACCTTAAAGGTGTCATGTTAAATCCTATTCTTGATTTATTTGAGAAAATCTTAACGTTATTTTTGGCAAACAAATCACTTGAACGCAATTTATACATTTTAATTACCAAAGCCGACAAAGCTAATAACGTTGTTATCCTTGATAAATGTGATTATATACGCAAAGCTCATTCCCTCTTGCACGAAAACTCAACGTATCAAAAACTGCGGTCCACCATTACCCCAGTGTCACTGAATCATTTCGTAAATACTTCAGACGTATTGCTACTAAATGTCCTGACCTCAATTTTTTGGATCGCTTTAGAACGGTAAATTCTTCCATTCCATATTTTCATGGCCTTCCTAAAACTTACATACAGGCATATTATTTCGTCTTGTAACTCAGTTACCCGTTTATTATACTCTCGGCGAGAGAGCGCTTTATCTCCTTACTCTTGACGAGAGAGCAATTTATCTCCTTACTCTAGGCGAGAGAGCGTTTTATCTCCTTACTCTAGGCGAGAGAGCGTTTTTATCTCCTTTTATGGGATCCTTCTCTGATAGTCATATCAAATATTCGATGGATTTCACAGAGAAAGTTAGAAGTTTACGGACGCAATGTAAGAAATTATTGAGTTTTAATGTTTACTCCCCATTTCTTAAATTCCTACTTGAGGATGTGCTAGGTTTTCTTGAAAGAAAACTTTCTACGTCTGATGAGAATATACCTATACCGGTCAACTGCTTTATTGATCTTCTTCGTTTGTGTGTCACAAATAATAACTTGACTTTTCACAGTTCTTGCAAATTTATACATGGGGATGCATGAATCTGAACTCCTTCCGTCTCTTCTCCCTCATGATATGTTTTTGGATTCGTTTTATGTTGAATCTTTTTCTATGTGGCAAGTGAACCCCTTGGGATTTGATGATTTTTTCAAGTCATAACAACCTCGCTTGTACTATCAAGTTTAACGTAGAATGGCAAGATTCAGTGAATTACCTGTACTCTATGTTCGTATTCAGTGTAAATGTCTCGCTTATTGTCGGGGGCACCGTAGACCTACCCATGTTGCTTGTGTTTGTGTTCATGTGTGTGTATATAATTATAATATACATATAAATAATATGAATATATATATATATATATTTTATATATATATTAATATATATCTATATATAATTATATATATATATATATACATATATATCTACAAGCACACATTACAAAATAACGTTTTCATATCTCAAATCCAAGATGTCACAAAGAAGCATTTCATACGCCCACATCTATCATATTCATACATGGAATAACAACACGATACCATCATTTAAAAAACGATAAATGAATAAACGCATTCGCCATTTTAAATTATTTACACCAAACAGTACTTTTATCCTGTTCTCACGCAAAAACATTTGCATGCACGCATACCATGACTCGCATGATTTGCCGAGATATATATAGTGAAGAATGGTCAAAGGTAGACACTCGCTCTCAGTCAGCAGTCATGAGGACCATGCCGTGAGTCGTGTTTTGCGTTGTGATGACCTTAACGTGAAGCCTGGAGTATATTCTTAAGAGAATTGATCTATGAATTGCTTCTTATCATTGTTATCCCGATGTGTTGAAACGTTGATAGTAGCTTCTGAAGGGGAAAGTTTCGCATTGATGATACTCTTCTGCAGATCGTGTTGCTCCTGGCGGCCCCGGGGCGGCGCAGCAAACGAGGCGGAACCGTTCGGAGGATACGGACACGGGCTGGGACACGGCTTCGGTCTAGCTTGGGCTTGGCCATGGTCATGCTTTGGCCATGGAACGAATTGGTCATGGCATGGATATTCAGTAACGGTTGTGCTGGCGGACATGGTTTCGGAGCACGGTCATGTTTCGGACATGGCCATGTTTCGGACACGGCCATGGTTTCGGACATGGCATGGTTTCGGACACGGACATGGCCATGTTTGTACATCATCACGGTTTTGGCCATGGACATGGAATCGGATTTGGCCACGGTTTCGGACACGGCTACGGCCACGGCATATAAAAGCGCGAAGCCAAAGCCGAACCCGAACCAAGGCCGACCCGAAGGCAGAACCCGGCTTTTCCCATGGCTTGGGAGGCCACGGCTTCGCGGTCATGGTTTTGGCGGCCATGGATTCGGACTTGGTGGTTTGGAATAGGTCATGGCCTTCGGCACAGGCTCGGTCACGGCTCGGCCATGGCCACGGTCATACTGTCAGCCATGAAGTTGTCCATGTTGGACAGGCCACGGTCATGGTCATGGATTTGGTCCTGGTCTTGGTCATGGAATCGGGTTTGGCCACGGCTTTGGACATGGCCATGGACATGGATTTGGCCATGGTCTGGGCCCAGGATCGGGTTGCCACGCCGTTGGACATGGTATGGACATGACGTACATTTGTAGACACCGGATCGGACATGGTTTGGACACGGCTCGGACATGGGTTTGGCCACGGATTGGCCATTGGTTTGGAGGCTACGGACACCACTAGCCAAGGGCCCCGGATGGTTTCTGGATATTC
>NC_051391.1:52997255-53006467 GCF_015228065.2 Penaeus monodon
ATGGACATGGAATCGGATTTGGCCGGTTTGACATGGATACGGCCACGGACATTTACAAGCGCGATGCCAAAGCCGAACCCGAAGCCAAGGCCGACCCGAAAAGCAGAAAACCCCCTTTTTCCCATGGCTTTGGAGCCACGGCTTCGCGGTTCATGGCTTTGGCGGCCATGGGTTCGTTGGCCATGATTCGGACATGGTGGCCATGGATTCGACATGGGCTTTGTTTAGGTCATGCTTTCGGCCACGGCATTGGCCATGCCACGGTTCACACCGTTATCATGAATTGTCCAGTTGGACATGTTCACGGTCACGGTCATGGATTTGGACACGGCCACGGATTTGGCCATGGAATCGGGATTGTCACGGATTCGGACATGGCCATGGACACGGCCACGGCGTCACATATAATCGAACACGGACACGTTTGGACATGGTTAGGTCAGGTTCGGCCATGGATTCGGACATGGGATCGGCCATTGGAATTGGTCATGGGTTTGGCTACGGAGGATATGGTTTACCATTAACTATAGTTACAAGTCTGTCCTGGTTACCTACATGTACATAATAGGTATTGTAATGGAATATTTAAACACTTTTACATTTTGTAATAAATTTTAAGCCATTGTAATTTGTAATAATCAAGAAACAATATCAGGTATATTGTTCAATAGATACTGACCTACTCTCCTTACCTGTTTCCTTTCAAGGTGTAAAATAGCATTAATTTTGTCATTTTGTCTATCCTCTTCCTTTAATTAATTCTGCAGAGCTGATCTTGTCTGCGTGTGCATTTTCAGAATCTCGACCTTTCTGTAAAAATTTCCAAATTAGATTCTATCCAGCTGTATATATGTACCGCTTAATACTTTTAAAATCTTTTCTCTCATGTTTTAAGTTTTCCGTGGTGTTTTACTACAGCAGTTAAACTTAATCCACCCTTTATATGTCGTATAAATAACCATTACGACCTCTATTCTTCTATGCATCCATAATAATTCTTAATGTACTATTGACTTCCACCATTACCTGGTCGCCCCTTACATGGGTATCCTGATTGTACATTATAAGGATACAGTAATAAAATTTTAATACATTTTCTTTGGTTTTCTTTTAGCACAGAAATACGTAAATATACTTTCAATAGAGCTAACACATTTCTATATATATATATGGTAACTATTTATATGTCTGCGTATCTTAGCTGATCTTTTTTTATTTAAATCATCACATCACTTTCACAGATCATTTAGAATCAATGATAGATTGCATGTTATGATTATATTTATTTTATCATTATCTGTTGAAAAATAAACCCCCCCAAAATTTACATAATTACATATGAATTTTTTGTATATAAATATCATATAGTTTTTATAAAATTAACCAGTTTCCAAGATTGGTTATTATTACATCTGTCATCTCTAAGCATTTTTCCTAAATCCTAATTTGTAAAAATAAATAATGGGATACTTCCTATGACTATGTTATTCTTTAGGGTTACAGAGATTTGATAATAGACTAATCACTTCAAGGCTGGTATTCTCCACCCATCGCCGCAAAAAAAAAAAAAAAAAAAAAAATGATATTTAATATAAATAAATAACAACAAATAGTTTTAAAAAAAAAAACACACAATAACCAGATTTTTCATCTTCAAAGCCTATCTGCTCAAATTAATAAAAATTATATACATTTGTGCCTATTTCATTGACTTAACATCTAGGATCACCCTTAAATCCATTTCACTAAAGCTCTAATGAACAATGATTTACTTTTGAGGAATATAATATAATATTATAACAACCCTCCTAAACCGGCCTCGAACCAGGGTCGCTCCGGGTATGAAACCGGAGGTCTAGTACTAAATCAAACCATACACACGACCCACCAAAGGGATTCTAATAAGCCCCATAGACTTTTCCTGTCTGCTCATGCATGAGTAACGATAGCAAGGTTTTACCACTTACCGTGGGCACTGGGTGGGAATTGATTTAGAAATTCGAACTGAAGTCAGATGTTCTGAGAAATAAAATATATAATATATAAAATATATATAATATATAATATATAAAAAATATATAAAATATATAATATATCATAATATATAGATATACCATATATATATATAATATTATATATCTACATTATAATATATATATATATATATAATATATATATATATGTATATATATATATTATATATATATATTATATATATATATATATATATATTATATATATATATATATATATATATATATATTATATATATATATATATAATTATTTTATATGAAAGATAGAATAATGCAATGCCACATTGATATAGATATATAACACCCCCTGATGGCTTCGGACAAAAAGGTCAACCATGGTATGAAACCAGAGGGCCAGTAAAAAAATCTAGATTATGAATTTTTTGCTGAATTAGCGAATATAATAATAATAATAAATAGGTCAAGTTTTGCTAATGTTCCTTCATTCCTCACAAGGAGGTGGTACAACTGCATATAACCGTTAACACTGCTCTCGGACATCCGTTTTTCCCCGTTTTTATTTCTTATATATGCAAATAAATGCACTGCCAGCACTGACTAAACCTAGCACTTCCTCCATGCAAATTGAATCAAGACTACTGATATTGAGGTTTATCTTCAAGAAACGTCTCTAAGCCACCGAAATATCCAAGAAAGCGGGTGTTTCCAAACCATCAGTTGCAAAAGTGAAAGAAAATTTCACACACTGGAATACTATTAACCCAACGAAGAGGAAAGTGTGGAAGAAAGTCTGTCTCCTCTCCCAGACAGGACAGAATGCTTGTAAATATGGTTAAACAAGTCGCTCAAAGTCATCCAAGCAACTGGCTAATGAATAGAAAACCTATGGTGTCAAGTGCAACCCTCTACATTAAAAATAGTTGAAAGGAGCTGGGATACCGTGTATGCAGGCCAAGTAAGGTGCCAAGACTTTGATGAAGAAAACGACTGGCCTGGCCAAAGGCTCATAAGCATTGGACATCAGGGATTGGGAAAAGGTAAAACTTAAATTAATCTTCCTTTTGACTACGTTTCTATGCGATTAATGACATTCACATGCATACATGAAAAATATGTCAGTCAAATATATTACATCTGCTTTATGTTCATATTTTGTTCAAAAAGTAAAAGGTCTGTGGAGATAAGTTCCGAGGGTCTTATTTGAATGTTCCAGTTATCTTGGACCTTTATTGTTATTATTTGCAGGTTTGTTTTTCCGTTGAGTTTACAGTAGAAGTATTGATGGACAGAGAATTAGATTGAACAATGATTATAGAGAATTACAACTGCCAGAGAGCTCAAGTAAAGTTCCCAGCCAAGGTGATGATCTCATCTGTGATCTCTGTCATGGGTACTGGAAGATTGGAGATTGTAAAAAAATGATCTAAATCAAGCTAGATATCGTGATATCACTGATAGACTTCTGCTTCAGCTTTGTGAGTGGTTCCCAAATAATGTCTGTAATTTCATACATGATGGAGTTACCTGCCAGACAGCCGAAAGTGTTAAAACCCGTTTGGATAATCATGGTATAAAAGTACTTGATTGGCCTAGAAACAGTCCAGATATAAATCTTAAAAAAAAAAACCAAGTAAATGTACTAACACCGTTGAACAAATTGAACAATTGATAAAGGTATGGCATAAAAACCCAGACAACAGGGAAAAGGCCGCTGGTACGTTCGAGGGATGCCAAGACGTGTTTCTGCAGTGATCAAGGTATTAAAGCTCCTATAGCACTATAGCACAGATATATATGTGTGTGTGTGTGTGTGTGTAAATTTGTGCTTATACATATATATAAACACACATTTATATTATATATATATATATATATATATATATATATATAAAAATATACACACAGATATATATATAAAATATAATATATAAACACACACAACTGTATTATACATACACAGAACACACACACACACACACACACACACACACACACACACACACACACACACACACATAATATAATATATATATATATATTATATAAAATATATATATATGTGTGTGTGTGTGTGTGTGTGTGTGTGTGTGTGTGTGTGTGTGTGTGTGTGTGTGTGTGAGTATGTTTTGTATGTCTATATATATATATATATATATATATATATATATATATATATATATATATATATATATATATATATATAAATATATATATATATAGACATATAGAAAAAGTAAACAGTACAGACGCAGTCAACATTTAGTAAGCAGTTGTATAGAGTTTCCAATAATCCTCTTGATTATAATTTATTTACAGACAGGTATTAAAATCTTTAAAAAATGCGTATCATGTGAATTTAGTATAAGTTGCACACGACGCATCAAGAAATGGATACAGAAACGAAATGCTTAATGATATGTGGCGTTATGATTATATATATATATATATATATATATATATATATATATATATATATATATATATATAAATATATATTTATATATATATATATATATATATATATATATATATATATATATATATATATATATATATATATATATATAAGTGTGTATGATGAATCAAATTTCCTAAATTTATAATTTTGTAATTTACTGGAAAATCCATTACAGACGACTAGAGGTTAATAGACGCAAACTGCATTATTATTATTATCATCATCATCATCATCATCATCATCATCATCATCATCATCATCATCATCATCATCATCATTATCATTAATCATTATCATTATCATTATCATCATCATCATCATCATCATCATCATCATCATCATCATCATCACCATCATCATCATCATCATCATTATATATTGTCGAACCAGAGTCTAAAAAATATTTATATGTCATTCCAGACACATTCCTCATTACATTATCATATTGTCTCTTAAATGAACAGTAATGACTGACATTAATGTAGCATCAATAGACAAAATGTTGGCAATTGAAATGGGTATATACATATCGCACACCTGATGCCATTTACTGTCGTAGCCTTTTCCCCGTTTCTCTCTAATATTATACATCATCTATCTTCGGTTATCTTAGCATACGTTCACATAGCTACTGTGCACTCTTTTGGAAAATGCATGGCTGAACAAATAATCTTTACTCTTGCTTGAACCCTGTTTTTATTCATCTGAAACGGGTTAAGCCTTCACACACGCATATCATGAAATGCATAACAGTAACCAGATATAAAGACTGCAGGAACGTCGCTATTGTACACTTACTCATTTACCGCAGACAAGAAAGCATGAGGGGAGCCATAGTGAGTAAAGAATACTTTCTCTATACGCTACTAATAGGTGGAGTGTCTTTCTACATGTGTGAATCGTTAGAAAACGTGTGATTATTTTCTGACAAAAACGGAAAACTTCAGCAAGAGTCAAGTAATTAACAGATATTTCTTGTGAACGGTAAAAGATTTTTGCGTCAGTGGAGAGTAACTGATATCCCCTCTCCCACAGATCGTGCTGCTGCTGACGACCGTTGCGGCGGCGGCGCAGCAGAAACGTGAGGCTGAACCGTCCGGAGGATACGGACACGGGCTCGGACACGGCTTTGGCTACCGCTATGGCTTTGACACCGGATATGGCTATGGTCATGGTCACGGATTAGGACACGGTCACGGCCATGGGCATTCAGTAGCGTTTGTACATGGTGGTCATGGACATGGATTCGGTTTAGGATTTGGACATGGTCATGGTTTCGGACATGGTCATGGATTTGGACATGGTCATGGTTTCGGACACGGCCATGGTTACAGTGTTGTACATCAACACGGTTTTGGCCATGGACATGGAATCGGCTTTGGCCACGGCTTCGGACACGGCTACGGCCACGGCATCTACAAGCGCGAAGCCAAAGCCGAACCCGAAGCCAAGGCCGAACCCGAAGCCAAGGCCGACCCGAAGGCAGAACCCGGCTTTTCCCACGGCTTTGGAGGCCACGGCTTCGGCGGCTTCGACGGTCATGGTTTCGGTGGTCATGGATTCGGTGGTCATGGATTCGGACATGGTGGCCATGGATTCGGGCATGGTGGGTTTGGATTGGGCCATGGCTTTGGCCATGGATTTGATCACGGCATCGGTCACGGTCACGGCCACGTTGTCACTCATGAAGTTGTCCATGTAGGGCATGGCCACGGTACACGGCCATGGATTTGGCCATGGAATTGGCTTGGTCATGGCTTTGGGTCACGGCATTGGTCATGGCTTCGGACATGGCATCGGCCATGGTTTCGGACGTTGACGCACGGATCGTCATGGATTCGACACGGTATTGGTCAAGGATTGGACACGGTATCGGTCATGGTTCGGACACGGTGACGGCTAATACTGAGGATATGGTTACCATTAGCTGCAGCAATGCATATTTCCAAGGGAACTAAAAAGAGTATTTAATAATATATATGCAGGTTCAAACATTAATTTATAGAGCCACAATCCAAATAGAGAAAGAGGTAACTAAAGACAATAAAGTGTCTGAAGAAGATTCCTTTTCTCAAACGGGGAAGTACATCCTCAAGCCCACTCATGAATTTAAAACCTCTTAGAAATTTCAGTCGTTTTTAATGTGTCTTTTTGTCCATTTTCCTATTATCATCGAATTCTTTAAACAATCTTATATATATCTGTTTATCAATCATTCTAGCTCATTTATCTGCCTGTAATTTATCTATCTCCTGTATCTTCTCTAACTCTCTCTCTTTATCCATCTGTACTATTTCCCTATCTTTCTCTCTCTCTCCTCTCTCTCTGTCTATCTATTTATCTACATTCTTCTCTCTGTCTCTCTTTCTTCTCTCCCCGTTTTCTCCTCTAATTTTATTGTACCAAGATGTCTACCTGTATGAGTTGTTTTGTTTGTGGTTTTTGTTTTGCTGTACACAAACTATTTATATAATACAGATATACTAAGGCATAGATTTACAATTACATTATTCCCTGTTCGCATTCAGAGCCACGTGTTTTTTCCTACTATTGTTAATTTAATTTGTTCCCTTATTTTCTCTCTCTCTCTCATCGATCTCGTTTCTCCCTCCTTCTCCGTCTCTCTCTCTCTCTCTCTCTCTCCTCTCTCCCTCCCTCCCGTCCTCCCTCCCTTCCTCTCTCTCTCTTTCTCTCTCTCTCTCTCTCCTCTCTCTTCTCTCTCATCTCTCTCTCTCTCTCTCTCTCTCCCTCCCTCCCCCCCTCTCTCGTCGCTCTCTCTCTCTCTCTCTCTCTCTCTTCTCTCTCTCCTCCTCTATATTATATATATATATACTATAATATATATATATATATATATATATTATACATATGTATATATATTATACATAAATATAAATGTTATCATGTCTTGGGTATCCTGAATGTATATACTAAGGATATTTTATTAAAATAAATTATAATCTTGTGTCTTTCCTTCGCATTCCATCCCGTTTCTGAGTCATATGCTAATTATGTCCATTAATATGAATATATGACTAATGTGTAGATATATTTATACATAAACAACTATTGTTTACATACATATATATATATATATATAATATATATCTATATATATGAATATGTTATATATATATAATAATATAATATGAAGTTATATATATATATTTATAGATTACACACACAAACATATATATAGTTGTATGTAGTGTATATAGTATATATATATATTTATCTATTTATAACTATATATTATATGGATCTATATATGTGAATATATATAGTAAAGTATATATATATAATATTATATAATACATATATATACTATATTCGATATGTATATATATGTATTATGTAGTTGTATATGCGGTACTTACTATAGATATAACTTATAAATATATATAGATATATTATTATATAGTATATATATATATAATATTATATACTATAATAGAGTACTATGATATATTTACTGTTATAGTATAGAATAAATATTAATTACTATTATATATAGTATGATATACTATATATGATATTAGTATATTATATATAGTAATCTGTAAATATTATATATGATATATAGTATCTGTGCGTGTGTGTGTGTGTGTGTTTGTGTAGTGTGTGTGTATGTTATGATATTATATATAATATATATTCTTATAGTTATTATAGTAATACTATATATATATATATATATAGAATAATATACTATATAATATATATGAGGTTACTATTATATATCGTTTATAATAATGATATATGAATATTATTTATATATATAATTATATATCAATATAGTATAGATTAAATATAATATAATACATTATATATTATTAGTAATAGATTACGACAGTCCATCACACACAGCACACACCACACACATCACACACGACCACACCACACACTACACACATAGTGATATAGTGATATATATATATATAAAATATATGCTAGTATAGTGTATATATAGGGTTATATATATATATCTATACTATATAGGTCTATTTCTATATAGTATTAATATCATATATATTATATAATATGATATATAAAGTTATTAATATATAATTATATATATATATATAGTATAATACCTTATATTAATATATTTATATAGGCATATATTATATATTTATATATATGATATATTAGTAATATTTATAATAATACTATATGATATAGTATATTATAGTGTTATATTATATATATATGTTATATTTTAATAATATATATGATATAAAATATTAATATATATATATATAATATAGGTAATATTATTATGATATATATATAGTATATAATATATATATATATTATATGATTATAATTATAATATTATATATATGCTATATTATATATAATATATATTATATATATATATAAGTATATAATATATATATAATATTTAGGATAATTATAAATAATTATTATATATATAAATATATATATATATGATAATATTATATTTAATAAATACTATATTATAATTACTAGTATTATATTAATATTATATATATATATTAGTATATTATATATTAGTAATTTTAATAGTTAATCTAAGTATATATATATTATATATTATATACTCTAATATAAAAAAAAAAAAAAAAAAAAAAAAAAAAAAAATTAATTATATTATTATGTATTTTATAATTATATATATAATCTTTATACTAATATATTAAATATTTTTGTAATTATATATTATAATACTAGTTTTTATTATTATATTATATATTTTTTTATTTTTTGTTTTTT
>NC_051391.1:53006567-53010175 GCF_015228065.2 Penaeus monodon
AAAAAACGGGGCCCCAAAAAAAATTTTAAAATACCTTTTTCAATTTTCCCTTAAAGGATTTTTATTTATTTTTAAAAAAAAGAAATAAAAAAAAAAAAAAAAAAAAAACCAAAAAAAAAAAAGGGCAAAAAAAAAAAAAAAAAATTTTTTTTTTTTTTTTTTTTTTTTTTTTAAAATTTTACTCTAAGGGGGGGGGGGGGGGGGTTTTTTTTTTTTTTTTTTTTTTTTTTCCCAAAAAAAAAAATGACCAGGTAAAAAAAAAAAAAAAAAAAAAGTTTTTTGGGTTTTTTTTTTGGCCTGAAACCCCAAAGGGGGGCAAAAAAATTTTTAAAATTTTTGCTTTTTTTTTGGGGTTTAAACGATCCAAACGAGCTGTATATAAAATAAAACGAGAGAAAGAGAGAGAAAAAAGGTATAAAAAGGTATATCATTTTTTTTTTATGAGTTGTGTTGACGGATAATGAGATTCATTAACGGAACTGCGTGAATTGTGAAACATATGTTTTTTCAAGTAATTGAATCGAAAGAGTAATGAACTGTCTGAGTTACTGGGGAAACTGATTACAGAAATAAATTATATCACTTATAAACAATAACGGAAAAAAAATTGACAAAATTATTCAGATATAAGTATATCAATGATCAAATCGTAATTTTGAACACTGATCCAAGAAGTAACATTTTGAAATATAAAAACATTTATACAACTTCATGAATTATGTAAATCTTGAATATGCTTTTCAAAGTTAGTGAAACCTTAGTAACTCCAAAAGGAAATTTCCCAAAAAAGTTTTATGATGGGTACGAAAAGCTCACTTACAATGTAAGGTATCATCGAAAGGGAAATGATCGGTTATTGATATTGTAACCAAATAAATGTGGTAAATGTGGAACAAATAAGGTTTTAAGAAAATCAGTTTTTTTTTCTATTATTAATGTGACAAAAAAGGGATAAAAAGTATATATCCATTATGTCTATTGCATCTGAAACGAGTAATAGTAATATGATTCAAAGAAAGAAATCGCGCACGCACACATACTAAAAAAAGGTTCCCCTTTACTATTTTACCCTTTAGTTTTGGTAGAATCTTGGAACCGAAACATGGGTGTTTTTTCTACAAACAAAAAAAGGAAAAAAAACCCCCTTTCTTTTTTTCTTTAAAGGAATTTTTAAAAAAATTTAGTGGGTTTTTAAAATACAAAAAATGCGAAAGGTTTTTTGGTTGTTATATTAATTTATTTTTATATATTTATAAATAATTTATTAAATTATAAATATTATATATATATATATATATAATATTTTAAATATATATAATAATAATATATAATATAAAATATATATTAAATATTATAAATTATAATATATATATATATAAATATTATATATATATTATATTTTTTATATATTATATATATATATTATATATTAATTTTTATATTTTTTTAAAAAAAAAATATATATATATATATAAATTTTATAATTTAAAAATTATAAAATTTTTATAATTTATATATACTTTACCCCCAAAAAAACCAAACCCCAAAAAAAATAATAAATTTTAAAATATTAAATTTTTTATATTATTATTAATATATATATTTTATATATATATATATTTTATTAATATTTTATATATTATATAATATATATATAATATATTATATATATAATATATATAAATTTTTTTAAAAAAATATAATAAATTATAAAAAAAAATTTTAAAATATTTAAAATTTTTTACACCTCTTCCCTTTTTTTTTTTTCGTGTTGTGGGTTTTTTAAAAAATTTTTTCCCCCCCCCCTTTTTCCCCCCTTTTTTTCCCCCCCCCCTTTTTTTCCCTTTCCCCTTTTTTTTCTTCCTCTCTCTCCCCAAATGCTATTTACGAAATTTCCCTCTCCGGGGCAAAAAAAGCCTTTTCCTTTAGGTACGCCCGTTTTCCCCCCCCCCCATTCCCGGCAAGGGAAATTCCAGATTAGCCCAAAAATTTTTTTCCGATTTTCTGAAAAACTTTTCTAGAAAATTAATCCCAAAGCCTTCCCTCCTTTCCCCCCTTTTTAAAAAAATTTTTTTTAAAAAATAAAATTTAAAAATTTTTTAAAATTTTTTTCTAAAAACCCAAATTTTAAATTATATTAAAAAGCCTGATTATCTCCTTCTCTTAAAACCCTAATACTTTCTAAACCCAAAACTTTATATATTTCGAAATTTAAAAATTTAAAATCAAACCCCCCACCTACCACCCCGCACAACCACCCCAAAAAACCCAAAAATATATATAACATTAAAATTTTAAAAAAATTTTAAAAAAAAAATTTTAAAGGTTTTTTGGGGGTTTGGGGGGGTTTTTTTGGGGGGGGGTTTGGGGGGTTGAAAAATTCAATGGGAAAAAAAAAAATAATTTTTTTTTTAAAAAATTAAAAAATTTTTTTTTTTAAAAATATAAAAAATATTTTAAAAAATTTTATAGGGGAGTTGGGGGTGTGGTTTTGGGAGGTGGTTGGGGGGGGGTGGGGGGGGCGGGGGGGGGTTTTGGGGGGGGGTGTGGGGGGGTGGTTTTGGGGGTTTGGTTTTTTTTGTTTATTTTTGGGTTTTTTCGGGGGGGAAAATACTAAAACGAAGTGAGTCAAAAGGGGAAACATTTTTTTTCCCCCGACGGGAAAGGGAAAAAAAAACCCCTTTTAAAAAGAAAATCTTATAAAAAAAAAACCCCAAAAGGGATTTTTTTAAAGGGGGAAAAAAACCCCAAAAATTTTAATTAAAAAAATAAGATAAATGAAAAACCGTATTTTGGGTTTTTTAAAATTTTTTTGGGAAAAAGGGGTTTAAAGGGTGGAAGAACAAAAAAACAAACAAAACAAACGGTCCCTTTAAACAACAAAAACCCAAACACCCCCTTTTTTTCCAAAAACAAAAAAAAACACAAAGGTCTCTAAAAAACACAAACAAAAAAAAATTTTAAAAAAAAAAAAAAAACTTTTTAAAAAAAAAAAAAGGTATGTAAACAAAGATAAAAAAAAAAAATTTTTATAATAAATTTTAAAAAATTTTTATTATTAACCAAAAAAAAATACAAGCCCCCAACCCCCCAAAAAAAAAAAATAATTTTTTCTACTTTTGTTTGTGTTGGTTCCCCCCCCCCCCCTATTAAATTGTATTTTTTAAATTTTAAATAATATATTTTTTAAAATTTTTATTTTTAAAACCCCAAAAACCCCCCAAAAAAAAAACCCCCCCCACAAAAAACCCCCAAAAAATATTTAAAATTTTTTTAAATATATTTATTATTAATTTTATAAAAATTTTTTAAAAAGTATTATTTTTATTTTATATTTAAAATTTTTTTAAAAAAAAAACATAAATTTTTTTTTGGGGGGTGTGTGGTTTTTTTTTTTGGGGTTGGGGAGTATTAAAAATGTTTATTAAAAATAATTTTTTTGGTTTTTAGGGCATTAGTTAGAAGTTTTTGTTTTTTTGGGGGGGGTATGGGGGAAAAGTTTTATGTTGTAATGACGGACGAGAGTCTCTTGTATTTTAAAAGAGTTGTAAAAAGGAAAGGGTAAAGGGGTTTTGGGTTTTGGGGTAGATTTAAAAAGGCAAGTTTTT
>NC_051391.1:53022775-53025275 GCF_015228065.2 Penaeus monodon
TTGGCATTGGCTGTCTCTGTTTGTTTGTCTTGCTCTCTCTCTCTCTCTCTCTCTCTCTCTCTCTCTCTCTCTCTCTCTCTCTCTCTCTCTCTCTCTCTCTCTCTCTCTCTCTCTCTCTCTCTCTCTCTCTCTCTCTCTCTCTCTCTCTCGCTCTTTCTCACTCTCTCACACTCCTACACACACACACACACACACTATGCGTAAAGGCAAACAACTTTCCATCATTAGATATTTTATTATATTGAAATATACGCGATTACACTATTCACTACTATCCGTAATATGGATAAACCACACCGTGTCTGTGCTGGAAGGAATGGCCATGTCCGGGGTGAGAGACGCTAGTTCCGTAGCCAAACGAGGCACCGTGTCCGAACCCATGGCCATAATGATAGACATGTCCCAAACTGTAGCCCGGGTGTGCAAAGCCGGGGTCAGCGCTTCGCTTTCCGATGTGGTGCGTCTGCACAAACGAGTGACCATGGTAAGGATGGTGAGCGATGCCTGGGCCATAGCCGTGGCTGTGGCCGAATCCGAAACCAAGGCCGTGACCAAAGCTAAAACCGTGTCCGAATCCATGACCGTGAACCGGGAAGCCAGGGTCAGCTTCTCGTTTCCCGATGTGGTGCGTTTGGACGTAGGAGTGACCGTGGTAGGGATGGTGAGCGATGCCTGGACCGTAGCCGTAGCCATGGCCATACCTTAGACCTAGACCATGTCCAAATCCGAAGCCAACCCCATGCCCAAATCCATGCCCGAAGCCATGGCCGTGAAGGAAGCCAGGGTCGGCGTCCCGTTTGCCGATGTGGTGTGTCTGAACGAAGGAATGGCCGTGATAGGGATGGTGGGCAATGCCGGGGCCGTAGCCGTAGCCGTGGCCATAGCCTAAACCGACACCGTGTCCGAAGAACCCGTGGCCCAGTCCGTGTCCGAATTCCGTGATGTGAAAATCCCGGGTCAGCGTCTCGCTTATAGAGATGATGATTGTAGGACTGTATGAACGAGTGGCCGTGGTACGGGTGATGTGCTATGGCCGGGCCGTACCCAAAACCGTGACCGACGTGACCATGGCCGAGGAGACCAACGCCGTGACCGAGGCCGAAGTGACCGGGGTCGGCCTCGCGCTTCTGCTCTGCTGCAACGAAAGCAACCAACAGGAAGACGACCTGGAAAGGAATGGACGTCGGTCAGCTTTCTAGGGGCAAGAGAAAGCATAAATATGATTTTGTAGACATAGGTATCACTGAATGTAGTATTCTATATTATAAATTTATATCTGTGGATTTAAAATATCGATAGGTAGAAGAGAAAACAACGACAACAATAACAATAACAACTAACAAACTAACAGTACAATTAATAAAATCCATCGCAAATAGACATACGTGTAATCAAATATTTTAATGGAAACAGCAAAAAAAAAAAAAAAAAAAAAAAAAAAAAGCAAAAGAAAGTAGAAAGCTTAATGAATATCATAATAATAACAGAAAAAAAATATCAATCCCCACCAGGATCCTCATGTTACGGTGTTCGTGGGGTGACGGCAGCACGGCTCAGAGGAAAGTGGTAAGTAAAGCACTCTATTCCCGGTATATATACACACGTAGCGTATCTAACGTCTCCCGCCCCCGCCCCCCCCACCCCCACCCCTTCTCATTCAGCCATCGCCTCCTTCTCCTCCTCTCCCACTCTTCTGTTTGTCCCTCTCCCTCTTCCTCTCTTCCTCTTTCCCTACTTCCTCCCTTTTTCCTCCCCTTCTCTCTGTAATAATCTCTCGCCTGTCCTTCCCCTACTTTTTTTTCTTATTCCCTCCCCTCTTTTTCAACTTTTTTTCTTTCCTTCTCTTCCTCGACTCCTCTCTCAACTCATCCTTCTCCTCTGCTCTCTTTCCCCTTTCCATTTTCCTCTATTCCTCTTTTTCTCTCTTACCTCTCCCTCTCCTCTTTTTTTTCTCCTGTTCCTTTTTTAAACTTCCTACTCTTCCCCTTCTGCACTTCCTCTTCTTCCCCCCTTCCCTTCTATCCTTGTCTCCGTCTCCCTCTTTCCCTCTTACGCCTCTTCTCCTTCTTCTCCCACCCCTTTCCCTTCCCTCCTCCTACCCCTCTTCCTCTGTTCCTCTGTTCCTTCCCCCTTCCCTTCTCCTCTCCCTTTCCCACTCCTTTTCTTACCCTTATCCTTACCCTCCTCCTCCTCTTCTTGTTTTCCTTCCCCTCCCAATCTCTCCCCCTATCTCTTCTCTCATTCCTCCTCCCCATTCCTCTTCTGCCTCCTCCCTTCTTCCCTTCCCCCCTCCCCTCCTCCCCCTGTCATTTACCCCCTTCTCCCCCTCTAAGAATATTCACCTTCACAATTCCTTCCTCTTCTCCTCTCACTCTTTGTCTCTCTGCTTCCCCTCCCCCCGTTTATTCCCTCCCCTCTACTCCCTTTCCCCCTCCTCCTTCCCTCATTCTCTTCATCTGCATCCCATCTTTCTCTACTCCTCTTCTTCGCACTTCCCTCT
>NC_051391.1:53048101-53050601 GCF_015228065.2 Penaeus monodon
TTATCAAACACCTTGACGTAGATGTAGGCTGCAGGTAGCCCACGCCTGAACTCACATCGGCGCTTTACAATGACTCGAATCGCCAGGATACGGTCTATTATGGATTTACCAGAAGTGAATCCAGATTGCTCCGGCCTCAAAAGGATGTCAGCAAGACCCTTTCCCGGTATACTGACAGTGTAAAGCCTCGGTGATTGCTGCAGTCCCACCGATCACCTTTCTCCTTCCAGAGAGGGATGACCACTCCCCTCTGCCGGTCAGGGGGGATGGTACCAGTCTGCTAGATGGCAGATGAGACAACATACAAGCCCCTTGCCATAGATTCTCCACAAACCTTTAACAGTTCAGCTGGGATGCCGCAGACACCCGCTGTTTTACCACTCTTCAGCTTGGAAATCGCTCCCTTGATTTCAGTCAGGAAGGGTGGATCCTCGCTGACGGGTGGGTCTGGCAAAGGGATCGCGACACTACCCGCATCCAAGTCAATTGTTGGTGGATCAACCTGGTACAACTGCTCAAAATACTCAGCCCAATACACCTGCACCAAGGATCTGAGATTATCTGGCCACTTGCTGAACGGATTGCAGTCGTCTGTGAGGAGGGCTTTGAGTTTAACTTTCTCAGGGCTTGGTAGGCAGGACGAAGGTCATTTACTAGGAAATGGCTTTCGACCTCCTCTGCAAGATTATTGATATACTGTTCCTTGCCCCTTCTTAGTAGTGACCTAGTCCTGTGCACCACGGAACGAAGCAAGTCGCGATCCCCTGACATGACAAGCATCTGTGTGTGTGTGTGTGTGTGTGTGTGTGTGTGTGTGTGTGTGTGTGTGTGTGTGTGTGTGTGTGTGTGTGTGTGGATGCAAAGGTATATATGTGTACAGTTGACTATAAATGAAAGGAAAGTGTTATGTAAGTTTTCCAAGAACCATTATTTCTGTACTTTGGCTGGCAGACAGTATGTCATAATTAGGCGAAATGGAACTTTAAGTAGCACATACTTGACATCGTGAAAGTCAGCACAACATTCCGACCAATTTAATTCAGTAGAAACACAGAAATGGTAAGAGTAAGAGAGACAGACTGAACAATATACCTGAGCGTCTCACTCGTAACTTCTTACTCACTGCGACATCCCAGTCTTTCTTCCTCCCCAAACTTTCATGAGCACGTCATGCCAGGTCACGGTCAGCGTATATCATGATAGGGTGTACAATTATTAGAGGAAACCGATTTTATCATTATGTAAATATTTATAGATCTTTCTTACACCATATGCTTTCTTCACATTTTTGTGCTAATCATTGTTATCATTCTCATTATCAGTACTGATATTGTCATTTTTATTTTCGGCATTATTATAAGTAACAGTATTGTTATTATAACTTCATATTATTCTTGGATTTGCCTTTAAAACGGAAATGGCGAAAATAATAACAATGCATATGATATTTTCAATGTGCTAAAACAGCTACGACAGTACTATTCGCGATAATCATAATAAAAGAATTAGCAGCGGTAGCAGTAGTAGTAATAGTAATAATACCAACGATAATGATAATTTTAATGAGGATAATAGTAGTGATGATGATGATGATAAAAATGATTAGAATAGTAATGATATTGATAATATTTAGAAGAAGAACAACAAAATAAAACAATAATATGGACAATAATAATAACAATAATGTTAGGTGAAATAATGATAATGGTATTAACAATAATTGCAAAAATAATGACAATAATGCTAATAATAATAATATTATTACCAATACCATTATTAACATCAGTAATAATTGAATAGGGTCTACAGGCAACGAAATATTTTTACCTTGTCTACGGTCTTTATATTCATATAGGAAGCGTGTAAGAGACATTGCACTTCAGATATCCCATTATTTGTTCGAGGAAGGTGCCAAACATTGCTCTTTGTTAGCTTCACTTGAACAGAGCTTGAGTGGTATTCCCGAAAGTTCTCAGACAGTTTTGAGACAATTCTGAGACTAAAATTTATATGATATATGTATGTATATGTATATGAATGGAAAAACACTCTTCCGTGTTGATACTATAGAAGAAAAACCCACAGTACAAAAATTATATCTATTGAAAATGTCTCATCTTCAATAAATCTAGTTTTTGTATTGTGGGTTTTTCTTCTATATATATATATATATATATATATATATATATATATATATATATATATATATATATATTATATATATATATATGTGTGTGTGTGTATGTATATAATCAACACACATATATTTAGGCATATATATATATATATATATATATATATATATATATATATATATATATATATATATAATATATATATATATATATATATTTATATATATATATATATATATATATATATATATATATATATATATATATATATGCATGCATGTATGTATGTATATATGTATGCATGTATGCATGTATCTATATATCTATATATCATCCACACACACACACACACGTATGTATATATA
>NC_051391.1:53068101-53070601 GCF_015228065.2 Penaeus monodon
TATATATATTACCTACTATTACATATACATAATTATAATGATCATATGACTATATAATTGGCAGTATGTGTAATATAGTATATGCAGAAAAACACTAGTCCATACAAACATATACATATATGTGATTTATAGTTGATATTATATATATATATATATAATATATATATTTAATTTTATCATAATATATATAAATTGAGTATAGATATTATGTACATGACTTTAACAAGTCACACAGACAATATTTAATATTATAGTATATATATATATATATATATATATATATACTATATATATATATATTATATATATATATATTAATATATATACTATCACATAAATATATGTCATAAATTACTATATAACTGTATAGTATACATGATATGTTTGTATACACAAACACACATATAAAATATATAATATATACACATATATATATATATATATATATATACATATATATATATATATATAATCAATTCGTATACTACATAACATATTATCTACCTATACTATATCTCAAAATATATACATATAATAATGTATTATATTATATATCATATATATATATATATATATATATATATATATATATATATATATATATTTATATATATATATATAATATATATTATACAAATGTATTTTGTGATAACTGATTATGACTAATGTCTTTAACATTTATCATATGTTTAGGTCTAATATTCATTATAATCATACAACGATTCCACACACACACACAATGTATTTAAATTGACATATGGAGAAATACTAAAAACTATACACATATAATACGAGTCAACAAATTTATCCATAAACTACTATAAATGGGCCAAGGTGTGGCTTCTCTGTCGTTAGGACAGAGGTAATATAGGTAAGTGGCTGAACATCGTCATCACATTCAGAGCACTACTATTGAGTCATGATATTCTGTGAGTATTTAATAATATATTCTGCATAATACACTCATTGTATAGTGAATTATTACTGTCTATATTATAATTTGCAATTTTATACATATATATATTATCAATAAAGTATATAATATATATTATGTATGATGTATATATATATATATATTAATTATTATTATATATAGTATGATATATATATAACGCTTTTCCATAAGAAAGCATGTCTTAAAAGATAATCTTATAAATTGTGATGTCCCAAGTTGTTTATATAAATTTGCTGAGTTTTATATGCTTTCACCTTCAGATCGCTGTGTTGTTGGTCGCCTTCGTGGCAGCAGAGCAGAAGCGCGAGGCTGAACCTTCCTACGGCCTCCACTACCCCCTTACCTACCCTTATGGTGTAGGCTTAGGTAGTACCTACGGGCTCTACCCATATGGCACTCACTCCTTCCTCAGTACCCGCGGCCACCTCCTTCACAAGCGCGACGCTGAAGCCGACCCTGGCTACCTTTTGGGAGGAGGTCTTGGCCTAGGCAACGCCTATGGTTATGGCCTCACTTATGGCCTTGGTCAGGGTTATGGCTATGGATATCCATTAGGTCATGTTTCCTACCACGCCGCCAGCCACTCTATCGGCAAGCGCGAGGCTGAACCAGGCTTCGCACATGGTCTTCTTGGCCACGGAACATCCTACGGCTACAACCCCTCTCTCCTCTATCCAGGGATCGCTCATTCTTACCAATACAATCGCGCTTTTACTCCGCTTATCTACGGATAGTGAAAATATTGTTCTTCCTCCGGGTATGATTGAATAAAATACATTGTATGAAAGAAATGTGCACATCTGACTAAGATTATATCCTAGTCAGATTTCCTCCTGATATGTATGCTGCTTTCCGATGTACTGATGATTTCAAAATTAAATAAACTGTCTGCAAGGCATGTAAGGATTTAATTATATATTATCTATTTTGTTATATAGAGGACAAATAAGGTAATTATGAAATCTAAAGTCGTTACGACGATATGATAATATATTCCAAAATAAAACAGAATTATGATTACAGGAACAACAAAAGAGTGGAAGTAATAATGACGGCGATAAGGATACCGATGATAATCATACAAAAATAACAACGGACCGAAACATAAATAGAAAGTTAATGGTAAAATAATAGGAAAAATACCGAGCGTAACTACCAGTGTTAACATAGGGATTATTCTGTTGATATTGAAATATAATATTCATAGGCTTTTGGGCTGGACGAGTAGCGAAAGTTGTGGCCCCTTGACACACAGTGCAGCATTGCTATGACTGACCCGTTTAAATTAGCTTGGCAGGACAAGTCGAAAGGTACGTGACTGATTCCTTGAGCGGTGGCTTAAATGAAGACACATCTCTCAGCATCCTCATCTCAGGCTCTTTAGCAGTAAGCAGACTCTGAGATGGTAAGCTTCTGCAATCATAATGATAATTATAATAATGGTGATAATGATGATAATGAGGAAGAGTATGTTGACAATGATGTGATGATGATAAGGATGATAATAATAATAATTATGAGAAGAGCTATTTAAATAACAGAAAA
>NC_051391.1:53077469-53082553 GCF_015228065.2 Penaeus monodon
ATAATATATAATATATATAATATATATATATACATAATAATAATATATAACATTTAATTACAGAAAATTATATATATATATATATATATAAAATATATTATATATTATATATTTAATAACCACACACACACACACACACACACACACACACACACACACACATATATATAATATATATATATATATATATATATATATATATATAAAATATATATATATATATATATATATATATACATATATATATTAAATGCATTATATGTATGTACATATATTTTAATTTTATAATTTTATTATATATTATATATATATAAATATATGTGTGTGTGTGGTGTGGGGGTGTGTGTGTGTGTGTGTGTGTGTTGTGTGGGGTTGTGTTGTGTTATATATAATATATATATAATATAATATATATATATATGTGTGTGTGTGTGGGGTGTGTGTGTGTGTGGTGTGTGGTGTGTGTGTGGTACATATATATATATATATATATATATATATATATTATATATATATATATATATATATACATATATAGATATATATATATAATATATATATGATATATATATAATAGATAGATATTATGTATTTTATATGTATATGTTATATCTATATTATATATATTTTATATGTATATTTAATATAATATATATATATATTATTTTATATAATAATATATATATATATATATATAATATAAATATTATATTATATATAGATATATATAATATATATACATATATATATTATATACATATAATATATATATATTATATTTTAAAATATATAATAATATTATATATATATATATATATATATATATATATATGGTATTGGGTGTGTGTGTGCATGTGTGTGCACAAAACATACACACAAACACACACACACACACAACACACCCCACACATAATATATATATTAATATATTATATATATATATATATATATATATAATATATATATATAAAATATATATATATATATATACACATGTTTTGTACATGAATATATATGCATAATGTGTGTATGTGTGTCGGGTGTGTGTGTTTGCCCATGTGTGTGTAGGGTAAAATATATATATATATATATATTTTAATATATATATAAAATATATAGTATATATATATATATATATTAATATTTATATATATTATTATATAAAAATTTAAAAATTTTTATAAATGTGGTGTGGTGTGGTGTGTTTGTGTTGTCCAGTTTTTGTTATTGTATATATTTTTAATAAATAATATATATATATATTTTAATAATATATATATAATATATTTTGTGTGGGGTGTGTTGTGGGTGTGTATTTTTTTTTTTTTTTTTGGTTTGTGGGGTTTTTGGGGTGTTGGGGGGGTTTTTGTGTGTGTGTGTGTGGTGCTTTGGGCTTGATGTTGTTACATATTTAACTTACATTTTGAAAAAAATACATATATATATATAAAATATAATTAAAATATATAATATATAATATAGGGTGTGGGTTGTGGTGTTTTGTGTGGTGTTGTGTGTTTGGGTGGTGGGTTTTTGTGAGTGTGTGTGTGTGTGGTGGTGTTGGTTGGGTGGTGTGTGCGTCGTGTGATGTGATGTTTGTACAATTTATATTACTTTTAGCAAAATATTATAACATTATGCAACTTGTGTGTGGGGTTTGTGTGATGGGGTTTTGGGCAATAATATATATATATATATATATTATATATATAATATAGATATAAAATAAAATATATTTATAATAAATTATATATAATATAATATATAAAAATATTTTAATATATATTTTATATATTTTAAATATAATATTATTTATATTATATATATATGTTTGTTTGTGGTTTTTTATTTTTTTTTTTATTTAACGTTTTATTTTAAAGGTTTTATAGAATTTAAAAGAAAAATAAACCTATTTAAAAAGGTCTAAGAAACCAAATGTCTTAGTTAGACCGTTTCTTGTTTTATCTAAGATCCAAAAGGTTTTCCCCTATATCATTTTTGGCCACATCTTTTACGAATTGGGCTTTTAAAAAAAATCGACAAGTAATAAAGGTAAAGGTACCTGAAGTCTGATATATCGCAAAGCCTTTCCCCCTAAGACATTTCAGTATCAAAATTCGTAAACCCTTCCCCAAGGTACAAAATATTTCGAAAAACACCTCGAGTTTTGCTGCGAAATGCCCGACCCAAAAAAGCTTTACCTTTTTTATACCCTTCCAAAACACAACGAGGTTTCCTTTAAAGGGCCCTATTTACGTCTTTAACTCAGTTCCCCTTCTTTAGACCTGGGAGAGCGTTTATATTTTTTAGGGGACCCTTTCCCCTGAGTTTAAATTTAAACTTTTCTAAAAAATAAAACGATCCCCCGGAAAAAAAGTGATTTTTTTTGGTTTTACTTTTTAAAAGCCCCGCTGGGCGATGGCTACATTTCCTAGAAAAAAATTTTTTATTTTAGAGACCCCCATCGGAAGTTTTATGACCCATCTTTTGTGTTTCACAATTAATACCTTTCTTTTGACCACGAATTTTAAAAGCAGAGTATTGGGCATAACGATGGGAAGTAGCCTAAGGGCTGGATCTTGCGAATCTATACATAGAGATATCTTTTTCCCCTGACATGATTTTTTCTTTTAAGTTGATGTTTTTCTATGTGCAAGTGAACTTTCTTGTCGAAATATTCAAAGGCTAAAACTCGCTCTACTATTAATTTAAAGTAGGAGGGGGAGTTCGGGTAAATTATTTTCCGGGTTGTTTATCTTTGTAAATTTGTCGCTTATTTTATTTTTTTTTTTTTTTATTTTTTTTTTTTTTTCCCAAAAACCCAACTCATCCCGCAAATTTATTTTTTTTTCTCAAATCGCCATTTGTATTTTTTAAAGGCGGTAGTTTGCTTTGTGATGGGAAGTCCCAATGGGAGCTCGACGCAATTTTTTAAAAGTTTTCAAATTAGAATATGTTTTTCTTAAATCACAGACACATTCATCTGCGGAATGGAAATTTTATAGTCTATCCCGTAACACTCAACTGGACAGTTCCAGTAATCTATTAATTATTCCGTACAACATGTCCTCAGTTTAAAAGGGGGGAGTTGAAAAACATTGGGCAATCACAATGCACCAGCGTGTCTAGAATTATTAGGTTTTTTTTACACGAGTCCGTGTAAGGACTGTCCCAAATTTTACAGCGGTGAAACCGGTAGAGCGTTCGTAAAGAAATAAAAAATATAAAAATAATAATAATAATGACAATAATAATAATAATATTATCATTAACAATAATAATGAGCATAAACGTGATGTTAGCTATGCCAGAGAATCAGATGCGATTTCATTAATTTACATGATGGTCACCAGCTTAAATGGGAAAGACGCTAAATTATTTAACAAATCAGCGAATTTTATTTTTAAAATGCTGAAAACTATCTTAATTAGAAAATTGCTTAACTTCAACTTTCAACAAGTGCTGGTCAGTGGTCCTGAATGACCTTACTCCGCTGTTGGTAAGTAGAGCCTTTCCCCAGGGGCTTGAATTGCACTCTCCTGAGACCCGATTCAGTTTTTTTCATTCGTCTCTTAATTCTTGTCAGAATTAATTAGGTCGAAGGAAATCGTGAAGGTTCGAAAGTTACTATATATTTTTGTTTATTTTGGTAGTTCATTTTACATTTATTTATGTTTTGGGTCCACAAACACACACAACACACACACAACCCCAAACACACACACATATATATATATATATTAATATTATATAATTAAAATTATATTTTTATATATATATATATATATTTGCGTATATGTAAATGTATGCATCTTGATATGGGAACATATTTTATCACTCTTGCTTAAACTTTCGGGAAAAGCACTGTTGTTGCTTCGTAACGGCAGAAAAGAAACGTGAAGCTGAACCTGGCTTTGGCATCGGCCATCCTTTTATTCGTCCGTATGGTATTGGATACGGCTATAGCTCAGCCGTAAGTCATCATCCATACGGCAGTCATTCCTCCGTCCAGTCTTACAATCACTTTATCAAGAAACGTGAGGCTGAACCTGGCTTTGTTATCGGCCATCCTTTTATTCGTCCGTATGGTATTGGATACGGGTACAGCCAGCCTAAGTCAATCCATACGGCAGTTTCTCCGCCATCCACAAACACCTTTTTAAGAAACTCTAACTGAAGCTGACCCTAGCTTCCTTGGCTTACTAGGTCCTGGAGCAGCCCATGGTTATGCTTCTGTTCAGTATCCAGGATACGGTCTTGGTTACCAGTACAGCCATGCTTCCCTTCCTGTCCACTATGGTATTTACTGAAGCTGCATTCCCAACATATGGAACCCAGTCTCACCTCAATTATTCGAACTTTTATTGTAATTTTCTGATGTTGGTTATAATTCAATTTCAACATTAAACTAACATGCATATCACTTACTGTTTCTTTTAAAACCCAATGTACATTATCTTAGTATAGTTTTTAAAGCTGGCAGAATTCGCAGCCACCCTAAAGTTATCGAGTTTGGAATCTTTCTGGTAACACTAGTACATTCAAGCATAACAATGTATACCCTGTTCATGAACAATGATAAAAAGCCTAAGCAAACTTTTCCATTTATGTTTTATTATAGAATAATTGACCCAGTGCAGCTGTCTCAGTACAGTTCCTAATATCATGTAGAATATATTAACTAATCAATATTTTTCACTGAGTAAACACGAGCAAATCTACATGCGTTAGAGTTTTTTTCCTACGAAAAACATATATAAATTATATTTATATAAATATATAATATAAAGAATATATATAATTATATAAATAAATATATATAAAATATGAAATATAATATAAATACATATGAAATATATTAATATATAATATTTATTATATATATATTAATATATATATATTATATTTTATTATTAAAAATATTTATATTATTAAAATAATTTTAATATATTAATAATATAATTAATTAAAAATAAAAATAATAATAAAATAAATATATTTTATAATATAATAATTAATAATTTAAAAAAATATTTTTAAATTTTTATATATTTTAAAAAAATATATTATATATATAAATTTTT
>NC_051391.1:53082653-53092221 GCF_015228065.2 Penaeus monodon
AAAATGAAACAATAAGGCATGTTATTTACTCTAGAGAAATGCACGTGTATGCCTATTAAGTGATATAATAACTCGCCGAGAAGACCAGTCTACAACAGTTTAGAAGAGTCGAGAAAGTCGATTGACCTGCAATGAGTTTTTGGACACCTGCGCGATTCATACTAGGTGATAGTGTTTATATATGTAGACATATGTAAATAAATAGATATGAATGCCCACAAACCTTAATTTTTTTATGTTTTTTCTCTCTAATAATTCATTTCTTTCAAGTTTTCGTTAATCTGCTTCAGCTTTAAAGACATTTTCTTATGGGTTTCCTACTGAATTGCTAATTATTGTATTCGATATATTCATATAATTATTCATACATGCACTATAACTCAGTCCACTGAATAGTCTTCATAGCTCATTGTCTGATGTGCGTATGTGTGCACGTTGGTGGGTGTGTGTGGGTGTGAGCATGTTCATATGCACACCTATATAATTACACACGACGCAATGTTTGACAGATTTTACATTAAATAATTCAGGTACATAGACGCAAAACCAAACGTACTGAAAAGCGATTTTTTTAACTTTACAACATGCTACCTCTCTTTATGAATATGAAAACTTTATTGTGAGGGTACGAATCCATGGCTCTACTGGTACGAATAGCCATATCCTGGATGGCTGACGGAGCTAATGTAGCCGTAGACCGATCCTGTGTGACCATAGCTTGGATCAGCGTCACGCTTGTGGAGGACGTGGTTGTAGGATCGATTTGAAAGAGAGACCGCCGTATGAGTGGTAAGCTACGGCTGGTCCGTATCCAAAAAGTATGACCGATACCATAGCCGAGCCTTCACCATATCCATTACCATATGCTGGAAGGCTGTAACCAGGTTCAGCTTCTCGCTTGTGGAGGTTGTGGCTGAAACTGTGGACAAAGGAGCGTCCGCCATATGGGTGTTGAGCTATGGCTGTGTGCCCATACCCGACGCCATATTGCCGACTAACAACGCCATGGGGAAAGGGGAAAAAAGCCGACACCATGACTATAAGAAGGCTCAGCCTCGCGCTTCTGCTCTGCTGCCACGCAGGCAACCAACAATGCAGCGATCTGTGGATAGAGTTTCAGATTTAACATTATTAATCGACTGAACCTTTCCATTCACAAGGAATATCTTAAGGTCACTGTCCTTAGCATTCTTACCAAAGTCTTCATAATGGATGCTGCAGACAACTGTATGTGAAGGCAGTCGGATACACATTATATAGAGCGATATGTCGAGCCACACCTTACTTGATTTAGACCTTTGATAGCTTTATCATGTCATATTAAGCACACATGTACTTTATGTGAGAATGTATGAACCAGAAAGTATATTTTAACAAATATTTAGCATCGTGATCAAATGTTTTCCTGAATAAATTTTATGTTTATGTGTACATGTGTATACTGTATATACGATTATCTGGTTCTTTCATAAATCAATGGATGGTTTTTAGATTTTTTAAATCAGCAGTAAGCAGAATAACCTGTAATTTACTGGCCTCTTGAATTCGAAATTAAATTATCCAAAAAGACTTAGTGTCTAAGGAAAGCGGAAAAAATATAAAATATCATGAACACAAACTGAGCCCAATAAAACGTTTTTTTACCCTGCCCAAAAAATTTAAAAAAAAAAAAGGTGAACTAAATTAAGGATTTTTTTACTCCAGTATTGGACTCTTAAACAAAAGAAACTAAAGTTTTGGTCATGGATGAGAAGTAAAAGTATTGAAAAAAAATTGCGACAGAGATGGTGTGGAAACAGAGGAAGGGGCAAACCGAAAAAAGATGGCGAAACATCAAAGATATGGGGGTGTCGAGGACAGGGAAAAAAGCAAATCGAGTACAAGAGTGGGCGACTAACATGAAAGTATATGATGATGATTTACTGGAAAAAAGCAATGTCGATGTTAGTAGGAAGATGGCTGGAAAAGAGCCTACACTGTTAAACATGAGAACCGTTATGATGAATGATTTTTGGAAACTGCGGGGTTTATTGAAATATTAAGAAAAATATATAATAGCTCATTAGAATAACTACATATTAGAATAGTTAGAAATATTTAACATGCTATATTTTTTTACACCTGTTTTATATATGTAACATATGTAATATATGTATAAATATATATATATATATATATATTAATATATTATATTATTATATATGGTATATTCATATTTAAATACTAAAAGTTTTCTATGCATATAAACCATATCACATAAGTCAAATATAAGATCGTGGTTTAATATATATATAATATATTATTATGTATATAATTGTTTTATATATATATACCATATAATTGTGAAAATTGTGAAGTTTCTATCATAACATTAACACATCACCACACATCATATATATACATGCATCTATATATATATATATATATATATATATATATATATATATATATATATATATATATTATACATATACATATGTGTGTTGAGGTGTCTATGGATGGAGGATGTTATATATATAGTATATATAATTATATATATATATATATATATATTATAATATAGAATAAATATATATATATATATATATAGATATATATCTATATATATATATATATATATATATATATATGTATATATAATAATAGTATATATATATATATATATAATATTATAGTATAATATATAGTAATAGAGTATAGATATATATATTCTATATATATATATATATATAATATATATATATATATATATACACATCCATCCATCCATAGACACACTCAAACACACATATGTATATGTATATATATATATATATATATATATATATATATATATATATATATATATATATATATATAATGAGATGCAGTGTATATATATGACTGTGTGTGTGTGTGTGTTTATGTTGATGGATAGAAACTTACAATTTTTACAAATATATGGCTATATACTATATATACATATATACATAACTATACATATATAATATATATACACACATATATATTTGTACATATATGTATATATGTATATATGCATACAAAACTTTTATGTATTTAAATATGAATATATATATATATATATATATATATATATATATATATTTTATATATATATTTACTTACATATGTCTACATATATAAACCACGCAGGTGTCCAAAAAATCATTGCATGTTAATCGACTTTCTCAACTCTTCTTAACTGGTGTAGGCTGGTCTTCTCAGCGAGCTATTATATCACTTAATAAGCATACACATGCATTTCTCCAGAGTAAATCATCATCATCAATAACGGTATGCTCATGTTTGAGCAGTCGTGGACCTCTCCACCATCCTTCGCCACTCAACTCGATCTTGCGCTTTTCTTTCCACTTGTACCATCGACAGCCCCCAAATATCTTTGATGTTGTCGCTCAGTCTTGTCTTCGGTTTGCCTCTTCCTCTGTTTCCTATCACCATCTCTGTCAGCAAGTTTTTCTCAATACTTTTACTTCTCATCACATGACCAATAAACTTTAGTTTCATTTTGTTTAAGATGTCCAATAGCTGGAGTAAATAACATGCCTTAATTCTAGTTCCACCTTTTTATTTTTAATTGTTCTGGGCAGGGTAAAAAGCTGTTTTATTGGTCTCAGTTTGTGTTCATGATATTGCATATTTTTTCCGCTTGCCTTAGACACTAAGTCTTTTTGGATAATTTAATTTCGAATTCAAGAGGCCAGTAAATTACAGGTTATTCTGCTTACTGCTGATTAAAAAATCTAAAAACCATCCATTGATTTATGAAAGAACCAGATAATCGTATATACAGTATACACATGTACACATAAACATAAAATTTATTCAGGAAAACATTTGATCACGATGCTAAATATTTGTTAAAATATACTTTCTGGTTCATACATTCTCACATAAAGTACATGTGTGCTTAATATGACATGATAAAGCTATCAAAGGTCTAAATCAAGTAAGGTGTGGCTCGACATATCGCTCTATATAATGTGTATCCGACTGCCTTCACATACAGTTGTCTGCAGCATCCATTATGAAGACTTTGGTAAGAATGCTAAGGACAGTGACCTTAAGATATTCCTTGTGAATGGAAAGGTTCAGTCGATTAATAATGTTAAATCTGAAACTCTATCCACAGATCGCTGCATTGTTGGTTGCCTGCGTGGCAGCAGAGCAGAAGCGCGAGGCTGAGCCTTCTTATAGTCATGGTGTCGGCTTTTCCCTTCCTCATGGCGTTGTTAGTCGGCAATATGGCGTCGGGTATGGGCACACAGCCATAGCTCAACACCCATATGGCGGACGCTCCTTTGTCCACAGTTTCAGCCACAACCTCCACAAGCGAGAAGCTGAACCTGGTTACAGCCTTCCAGCATATGGTAATGGATATGGTGAAGGCATCGGCTATGGTATCGGTCATACTTATGGATACGGACCAGCCGTAGCTTACCACTCATACGGCGGTCTCTCTTTCACTCGATCCTACAACCACGTCCTCCACAAGCGTGACGCTGATCCAAGCTATGGTCACACAGGATCGGTCTACGGCTACATTAGCTCCGTCAGCCATCCAGGATATGGCTATTCGTACCAGTAGAGCCATGGATTCGTACCCTCACAATACGTTTCATATTCATAAAGAGAGGTAGCATGTTGTAAAGTTAATAAAATCGCTTTTCAGTACGTTTGGTTTTGCGTCTATGTACCTGAATTATTTAATGTAAAATCTGTCAAACATTGCGTCGTGTGTAATTATATAGGTGTGCATATGAACATGCTCACACCCACACACACCCACCAACGTGCACACATACGCACATCAGACAATGAGCTATGAAGACTATTCAGTGGACTGAGTTATAGTGCATGTATGAATAATTATATGAATATATCGAATACAATAATTAGCAATTCAGTAGGAAACCCATAAGAAAATGTCTTTAAAGCTGAAGCAAATGAACAAAAACTTGAAAGAAAAGAATTATTAGACAGAAAAAACATAAAAAAATTAAGGTTTGTGGGCATTCATATATATTTATTTACATATGTCTACATATATAAACACTATCACCTAGTATGAATCGCGCAGGTGTCCAAAAATTCATTGCAGGTCAATCGACTTTCTCGACTCTTCTAAACTGTTGTAGACTGGTCTTCTCGGCGAGTTATTATATCACTTAATAGGCATACACGTGCATTTCTCTAGAGTAAATAACATGCCTTAATTCTAGTTCCATCTTTTTATTTTTAATAGTTCTGGGCAGGGTAAAAAACTCTTTTATTTGTCTCAGTTTGTGTTCATGATCTTGTATATTTTTTTCCGTTTGTCTTTGACACAGTCTTTTTGGATAATTTAATTTCGAATTCAAAAGACCAGTAAATTACACTTTATTCTGCTTGCTGCAGATTTAAATATCTATATACAGTATACACATGCACACATAAACATAAATTTTATTCAGCAAAACATTTGATCACGATGCAATACATTTGTTAAAATATGCTTCCTGGTTCATACATTCTAACATAAAAGTACATGTGTGCTTAATCTGGCACGAAAAAGCTACCGAAGGTCAAAATCAAGTGTGGGGCGTGGCTCGACACATCGCTCTATATAATGCGTATCTGACTGCCTTCACATACAGTTCTCTGCAGCATCCATTATGAAGACTTTGGTAAGGAACGCTAAGGACAGTGACTAAAAGATATCCCTTGTGAATGGAAAGGTTCAGTCGCAATAATATTAAATCTGAAACTCTATCCACAGATCGCTATATTGTTGGTTGCCTGCGTGGCAGCAGAGCAGAAGCGCGAAGCTGAGCCTTCTTATGGTCATGGCGTCGGCTTTTCCCTTCCTCATGGCGTTGTTAGTCGGCAGTATGGCGTCGGGTACGGGCACGCAGCCATAGCTCAGCACCCATATGGAGGACGCTCCTTTGTCCACAGCTTCAGCCACAACCTCCACAAGCGAGAAGCTGAAGCTGGTTACAGCCATCCAGCATATGGTTATGGATACGGTCATTCCTATGGATACGCACCAGCCATAGCTCGCCATCCATATGGCGGTCGCTCTTTCGTCCGCAGCTTTAACCATAATCTTCACAAACGAGAAGCTGAACCTAGTTTCGGCCTACCGGCATATGGTTATGGATATGGTGGAAGCATCGGCTATGGTATCGGTCATACCTATGGATACGGACCAGCCGTAGCTTACCACCCATACGGCGGTCTCTCTTTCACTCGATCCTACAACCACGTCCTCCACAAGCGTGACGCTGATCCAAGCTATGGTCACACAGGATCGGTCTACGGCTACACCAGCTCCGTCAGCCATCCAGGATACGGCTATTCGTACCAACAGAGCCATGGATTCGTACCCTCACATTACGCTTTATACTAGTTTGATACTAGTATAAAGAGGTGTAGCATGCTGTAAAGCTTAATAAAATCGTTTATCAGTACGTTTGGTTTTACGTCTATGTGTGTATGTAAGTATATAGGTTTGCATATGAACATGCACACACACACACACACACACACACACACACACACACACACACACACACACCAATGTGCACACATACGCACATACACAGTGAGCTGTGAAGACACACTATTCAGTGCACTGAGTTATAGTGCGTGTATAAATAATTATATGAATATATGAAATACAATAATTAGCAACTCAGTAGCAAACCCATAAGATAATGTCTTTAAAGCTGAAGCAGATTAACGAAAACTTGAAAGAAATTAATTATTAGATAGAAAAAACAACAACTAAGGTTGTGTTCATTTAATGGTGTAAGAAAATCGATTTATTTGATATATCCTATATAATATTGAGAACTGTACTAAGGCAGCTTTATTGAGTCACTTAAATCAAAATACAAGCAAAAATGCCTAGATATATATGCATACCACCCCTGTGTAAATTGTTTCACGAGAATTAAATCAGTAGTATTGCTTTGTTCTTTATAACTTCAAATATTCTGACGTCACAGCAGATGCAGAAACCATACTCATGAAAACTTTGAAGACTGGTCATCTCTTAGTTTTTATTTCTAGAAGATTAAATGGGCGTCTTCAGTAATCGATCTCTGACTTTCCAGCCTCATGGGATTATTTATAGTTTACCTCTATATGTGGATCTATGTATTTGCAGATATAGATTAATGAACGTATGATTGAGTAAATGAATATTTACATATAGGCCTATAGCAAATATCTGTGTATATTTGCACACACAAACATGTATGTATCTCCTCATTCCTCCACACACACACACACACACACACACAGAAACACAAACACAAACACACACACATATGCACGCATACACACCTACACGCACAGCACATATACACACACGCACATGCACATACACATACAATGTGTATATATATGTGTATATATATTCATATATATATACATGTACATTAGTACGTATATGTATATGTGTGTGTGTATCTTTGGATAGATGGATCTGTGTATATAATAAATAAATAGATAAATAATCATATATACATCAAGAAAAATAATATATAGATACATACTACACACAAATATATATACATATACACATACATGTATATAGGCATGTATATATATGGATATATGGATATATATATATATATATATATATATAATGAGATACAGTATATATATATATGACTGTGTGTGTGTATATATGTTGATGGATACAAACATACAATTTTCACAAATATATGACTATATACTATATATACATATATACATAACTATACATATATTTGTAATTTTTATGCATCCATCCATCCATCCATAGACACACTCAAACACATATGTATATATATATATATATAATGAGATACAGTATATATATATATATATGACTGTGTGTGTGTTATATATGTTGATGGATACAAACATACAATTTTCACAAATATATGACTATATACTATATATACATATATACATAACTATACATATATAATACACACACACACACACACACACACACACACATATATATACATATATATATATATATATATATATATATATATATATATATATATATATATATATATTTATTTATTCATATATGTATATATATGCATACAAAATTTTATGTATTTGAATATCAATATATATATATTTATTTACATATGTCTACATATATAAACGTTAACACCTAGTATGGATCACGCAGGTGTCAAAAAACTCATTGCAGGTCAATCGACTTTCTCGATTCTTCTTAACTGGTGTATGCTGGTCTTCTCAGCGATTTATTATATCACTTAATAGGCATACACATGCGTTTCTCCAGAGTAAATAACATGCCTTAATTCTAGTTTCATCTTTTTATTTCTAATAGTTCTAGGCAGGGTAAAAAGCTGTTTTATTGGTCTCAGTTTGTGTTCATGATATTGTATATTTTTTGCGTTTGCCTTAGACACTAAGTCTTTCTGGATAATTTAATTTCGATTTTCAAGAGGCCAGTAGTAGTTATTCTGCTTGCTGCAGATTTAAATATCTAAAAACCATCCATTGATTTATGAAAGAACCAGGTAATCGTATATACAGTATACACATGTAAACATAAAATTTATTCAGGAAAACATTTGATCACGATGCTATATATTTCTTAATGGTTCATACATTCTCATACAAAGTACATGTGTGCTTAATCTGGCACGAAAAAGCTACTGAAGGTCAAAATCAAGTGTGGGGCGTGGCTCGACATATCGCTCTATATAATGCTTATCTGACTGCCTTCGCATACAGTTCTCTGCAGCATCCATTATGAAGACTTTGGTAAGGAACGCTAAGGACAGTGACTAAAAAATATCCCTTGTGAATGGAAAGGTTCAGTTGTAAGTAATATTAAATCTGAAACTCTATCCACAGATCGCTGTATTGTTGGTTGCCTGCGTGGCAGCAGAGCAGAAGCGCGAGGCTGAGCCTTCTTATGGTCATGGCGTCGGCTCTTCCCTTCCTCATGGCTTTGTTAGTGGTCGGCAGTATGGCGTTGGGTACGGGCACGCAGCCATAGCTCAACACCCATATGGAGGACGCTCCTTTGTCCATAGCTTTAGCCACAACCTCCACAAGCGAGAAGCTGAACCTGGTTACAGCCATCCAGCACATAGTTATGGATACGGTCATTCCTATGGATACGCACCAGCCATCTCTCGCCATCCATATGGCGGTCGCTCTTTTGTCCACAGCTTTAACCATAATCTTCACAAACGAGAAGCTGAACCTAGTTTCGGCCTACCAGCATATGGTTATGGATATGGTGGAAACATCGGCCTTGGTATCGGTCATACCTATGGATACGGACCAGCCGTAGCTTACCACCCATACGGCGGTCTCTCTTTCACTCGATCCTACAACCACGTCCTCCACAAGCGTGACGCTGACCCAAGTTATGGTCACACAGGTTCGGTCTTCGGCTACACCAGCTCCGTCAGCCATCCAGGATACGCATTCGTACAGCGAGGCAGGATTCGTACCTCACATTAGCTATACTAGTTTCATATTCATAAAAAGGTGTAGCTGTTGTAAAGTTTTTTTT
>NC_051391.1:53097321-53099821 GCF_015228065.2 Penaeus monodon
GCGATATATCGAGCCACGCCCCACACTAGCCTCTGACTTTCTTCGGTAACTGCTTCCATGCTAGATTAACCACATTGTTGTTTGAAGGTAAAGTATAAAGTGTTTTAAATATTTCGATTTGTAAGTATGTATATACATATACATGAATATATGTAAAATGTATATTTTTTTCTTCTTTTTCTCTCTTTGAATAGATATATAGACAGATACGGATGTGTTTATGTGTGTGTCTTCAGTAAGATTAAGATGGAAAGTAAGCTAGTTCAAAATTTAGAGAAAGTAAAAAAAAATAACAATAATAATAATAACATACACACATACATGTGTGTGCGTGTAATTATATATATATATATATATATATATATATATATATATATATATATATATATATATATATATATATATATATATATTATATATATGTATTTATATATATATATATATATATATATATATATATATATATATATATATATATATATATATATATATATATATATATATATATTTATATATTTATATATATATTCCTTATCTGCAGGACGTAGGCCTCTTAATTTTCTTCCCCGGTCTTGCGCTCATCGTTTCCAATTTTAGTCCCAAGTGTATTAGTCTGTGTGTGTGTGTGCTCGCGCGTGTTTGTGTGTCCACACAAACACAGACACACTTTTTGCTTGTTACATGGACTGGTGATACTTTTATATGTTTATACATTTATTCATTCATTACTTTGTTTATTCTTAAAGTCAGGTTATAGAACGAGTAGAACTGCCGGAATTAAAGCGGCTCTGGAAGACCCATATATCCATCATTACCCTTGAAGAAAATATTTTTCCTCGGCTTATTCAGTGTATTCTGTGTATGTGTGTGTGTGTGTGTGTGTGTGGGGGGGGTTATGCATACATATGCACACACACACAGATGGAAAATATTTTCTTCAAGAGCACTGATATATACATATATATAGATATATATAGATATATAGATAAATAGAGATAGATATAGATATAGAGATATACATATTTATATATACATATGTAAAATAAAATATATAAATAAATATATAGACATATATTTTCATTTATTATATATAAATATATATATACATGCATATATATACTACATACATATCATATATAAACATTTATATATATATATATATATATATATATATATATATATATGTATGTATATACGTGTGTATAAATATAATGTATATACTTACATATGTATGTGCGTATCTATGTGTATATATATACATATACATAGAGAAGTACATACATACGCAAGAACATATAGTCATGCATACTTTAGTTTACTTTTAGAGAAAGATATGTTCTAATTCATTGTTTCAGCCATAAGAAAACAGATATATTACTACAGGCATTTATTTAGAATTGAAAATTTTACAACTAAAAGATCATTTCGTTTCGTATGTTCGTTTTTGCCAGTAATAATCAAAGGCATAAGAATAGCCTTAGTAGTGACGGTAGTAGCCTGGGTAGTGTACCTGGTGCTGACGCTGGTAGGAGTATCCGTAGCCTGGGTGGTGGACTTGAGTCTCGTAGCCAGACACACGAGCTGGCGTTCTAAGGTAGGGACTGTATGGAACGTATCCTGGGTCAGCCTCACGTTTTCCCCGGTAGACAGTGGGGCCAACGTAGGAAGTACCTCCATATGGGTGCCGTGCTACACCTGAGACAGGGTAGGACTGACGGAGACCGTGACCATACGAACTATAGGCTCCAGGATGGAAGGATGATCGGTAGAGGGGGGTCCGGTATCCGTAGCCTGAAGGTTCCGCCTCTCGTTTCTGCTCTGCTGCCACAACGGCAACCAACAGTAGTACGATCTGGTCGAGGGAAATGCATGAATTAATCAGGTAGAATGGATGACAAATATTACAGCAATATTTATGAATTGAAATATGTAGTGGATATATATAAAGTGCAGAAGGGGCAGGCAGTCTGAGAGTATTTTATCAATGGTTATCGACATATGACTACCCTTGCCTTCAGGAATTCAGTAAAATGAATTCTGCTTACCCAGATCTTCATGGCTTTAGAATACTTCAGCTCTTCCGTAACTTCTGGACGCATTCCATTGCTTTTATACACAGCTACCATGTAAGCCCCGCCCCACGTCCACTTCCATAGCCCTCCCAAAACAAATTAACTCTAACCTTGACAAAATTACACGTGGCCATTAATGTTTCATTCATTCAGAAACTCGGCCGCATGCTTTGACGGGTCTTCCGCTTCCCACTGTGCTGAGCTACTGATTGCGAAGTCAAATAAAAGGTGAAGCAATAATGATTCGTATTCAGATTTCGTTCCATAATAGGGGTACTGTGCTTATTCTCTTCATCTTTTATTGTTAGGTTAAGAAGGGAGGAAGCAAAATACAAAGTGAGGGTAATATTCGCTTTCATATATATATATATATATATATATATATATATATATATATATATATATATATATATATATATATATATATA
>NC_051391.1:53106256-53108756 GCF_015228065.2 Penaeus monodon
TATTATTATAAAATAAAAAATTAAAATTATATATATATATATTATAAAAATTATTATATATATATATAATTTAATATATTAATATATTAGTAAAATTTTTATATATATTTTAATATTATATAAAAATATTATTAAATTATATATTATTTATATTATATATTTATAATATAATATATATACATTATATCCCACACACACACACACACACATTGTACATATATATCTATCATATATCAAAATATTCATACTTGTGCCGATGAGGTGTTTACAAACTAATTGGGCCATTTACTTCATGTAGCTTACTGGGAAATTTAAAAAAGGGGGTGGTTGGCCCATGATCCTTCCTCCGATATTGTTTTAGGAAATCATTATGGTGGTTCTCAGCTTCACATATCTAGATAGCTCACCTTTTCCCCTACTGGGTTTTGACTTACCCAATATATGAAAACCACGCGGGTGGAAATAAATGCGTGTGTGAATAAAGCACACTCCGCTGGGGCATTGCCGATTTGGGGAGTGGATTCGGGGATTTGTATGTGGTAAGTTAAAAACCCAGAAAACACACACACCAATACCACACACACACCCCACCACACAACAAACACACCACCCACACACACACAACCACACACGCACACACCCCACACACACACACACACACACATATATATATATATATATTTAATATATTATATATATAAATATATATTATATATATATATTATATATTTTATATTATATATTAAATTTTATATATATATATAATATAAATTATATATATTATATTTTATATATTATATAAAATATATATAATATATATATATATATATATATATTTTATGTTTGTGTGTTTGTGTCTGTGTATATGTATGAAAAGTTATACATAATATAAAAATATATTATATATATATATTATATATATATTATATAAAAATATATATATATAATATATATATTTTTTTATATATATATTTTATATATATAATATATTATGTGTGTGTGTGTGTGTGTGTGTGGTGTGCGTGTGTGTGGTGTGGGGTGTGTGTGGGTGTGTGTGGGTTTGTTTTGGGGTGTGGGGTTTGTGTGTTAGTATGTGTGTGTGTGTGTATTTTGGGTTTTAAACTTACCCATCAAATCCCGCGAATCCACTCAAAAATTTCGCGCACTGCGACGTGAGTGTGCATTTTTTCACACACCTTTTTATTCACCGCGGCGGGTTTGCATATATTGGGTAAGTAAAACCTAATAGGTAAAGGGATCTATCTAGATTTGATGATGACTGAGAACCACCATAAAGTTCCTAAACAACTATCGTGAGGAAGGATCATGGGCCACCACCCCTGTTTAAGCCCATAAGCTACATGAAGTCACATGGCCCAATTAGTTCGTCAAAACACCTCATCGGCAAAGTAGATATATATATTTGATTAAAATTGTACATATTGTGTGTGTGTGTGTGTGTATATATTATGTTATTTTTAAAATTTATTTATATATATAATATATTTATTATATATATATATTATAATGTAATTATTTATTATATTATTAATATATATATATATATATTATTATATATATTTTATATTATATGTATATTTATATATTTTAAAAATATATATATATAATATTAATAATATATATTATTTATAATATTAATTATTTAATTTTTAATATATAATTTCATACAGATTTCCGGATGCTTCCATAGAAGATAACAATTTCTGTCTGGGTCACGGTGTGTTGGGTGGGGTGGTTGGGTTGGTGTGTTGGGGGGTGTGTGTGGGGTGGGGTGTTTTGTGGGTGTGTGTTGTGGGGGGTGGGGGTGTGTGGTGTGTGTGTCTTCATTTACTTGATAACGGTCTCTTTCGTCGATGCTCTTTCATACTAGGGAATGGCATATCATCAGTCTTGTAACCTTGCACAAAAGGCATGCAAAATAAGTAGAGAAGGGAATTTTTTTAAATCTGAATTTTCGTTTGCAATGACGCGAAAAATAGTGAAATACAGCGTTATATGGTATGGGGGATTAAAGATATACATATATACATATCTGTATTATAGATAGATAGATATGTGAGATATTTGATTATCTTATTTAGTTTCAAAATAAACAAAGTATTTACTGTCTACTGACCTTTTCATCTTGACTGACACCAACAAGTTAAACGACTTTCTAAGACATAGAATATAACAACGTGTATTCATAGCAATTTACTTACCCTGGTGGCATCTTTCTTTGTCTGTATGTATAGGTTCTGAATCAAACATATAATCTATCTTTAATTGTTAGATAATGTACGAAATCCTTGAACACTCGATAGCAAAAATTAAACCCTTTTTCTTAACGCTGATTCTGTATATCTTTCCTTATCCATGTAAATGTTTCGAAGTGGAAAAGTTTAAAATGGTATACAGGCGTAACGTTTTAACATTGGAGCTTTTTAAAGAGCGAATATATTCATAGTATCAAATGTTGTCTGTGGATTAGCAATGGCGA
>NC_051391.1:53126097-53128597 GCF_015228065.2 Penaeus monodon
GGCCGCGGTGGCCGAATGGTTGGAGCGCCGGACTCAAGACTGTCACGACGGCAATCTGAGTTCGAGGGTTCGAGTCACCGGCCGGCGCGTTGTTTCCCTTGGGCAAGGAACTTCACCTCGATTGCCTACCTAGCCACTGGGTGGCCAAAGCCAGCCCAAGTCACTGCTGGCCCCAAGCCCGGATAAAATAGAGAGAATGATTACCTAAAAAAAAAAGGGTACCACCGGCACTCTCCGTGGAAAGGAACTGGGGACCCTGCCGCGTACTCAATCCAAGAGCATCACAACATGAAAACTACAATTAAGTATCATGCTGTGACCACGGCGGCTCAGACATGAACCTACCGTTAAAAGAAGAAGAAGATATATATATATATATATATATATATATATATATATATATATATATATATATATATATATATATATGTGTGTGTGTGTGTGTGTGTGTGTGTGTGTGTGTGTGTGTGTGTGTGTGTGTGTATGTGTGTGTGTGTGTTTGTGTGTGTGTGTGTGTGATACACATCCACAGATATATATAAATGTATGTAAAATATATATATATATATATATATATATATATATATATATATATATATATATATATATATATATATATATATATATATATATATATATATATATATATATATATATATATATATATATATATATTTATATACTGTGTGTGTGTGTGTGTGTGTGTGTGTGTGTGTGTGTGTGCGTGTGTGTATGCACAAATGTTTATATATCCGTACCTATATAAACAAGCACTACATGGATAGCTGAAAAGACATAGACCGGCCGACACACAGATTTGTTCTGACAACGGCGTAGCCTAGGAACCACTCGTAAATATATCCCAAAACTGCAACTGATGTGGCACTCGGGCTCGTTATTTACTTGCTTTATGCCGAGGTCCTCTCAGGTGACGACCTGCCTGCTGTCCGGTGCAAGTGCATCTATGTCGGTTTTTATCCCAACAACTTTCAAAGGATTCTTATGCACGTGCGCGGGCGCGCACACACATACACACACACACACATACACGCACACACACACAAACACACACACACACACAAACACACACACACACACTGAAACACACACACACATCCAAACAAACAAGCACACACACATGAACAGAGACACGCGTTCGTATTCCTCGAGCAGGGGAGTAAAGAATGTATATCCCATGAATGTGAACGAACAAACATTCCCAGGCGAATTTTGCAAGCAGTCCCGGCGGAAAACAAAGGCACAGGAAACAAGGAAATTCCAAGCGGAAAACAAAGACACGGGAAACAAGAACGTCACAACGGGAAGAAAAGACACTTCGTAAACACAGGAAGGAAACGCAAGATCATTAGTCTCGCTTGCATGACCCCCCCCCACCCCTCTCCCCTAATGGTTCATTGCCCCCCACCCCACTCTCTCCCCGCCCGACCCAACCGCTTGATCAGATGAGAAATGCGTCTGTCTGTGTACTTGCTGACGCATTTCCTGTTGTCAGAAGTTAAATACAGATAAGTGTGATTAATTAGTAGTGACAATGATGATGAGAGTGATTGTTAAAGTAATTCCATTAACTACAGTACTGGTTTATGAATATTACTTTTTTCGGATTCTTATGCCATTGCTACCTAATCAGAAATTATATATATATAATATATATATATATATATATATATATATATATATATATATATATAATATATATATATATATATATATTATATATATATATATATATATATATGTATATATATATATATATTATATATTATATCATAATTATATATATTTATACTATATATCTATAATAAATAATAATAATATAGATATATAGAAATATATGAATAACTGTATAATATATAAATAGCAATATACTGTATTATATATACTTTTATATGCAGTACCATTATATGAATCCTTTCATATTCATAGTCATATATTGTTTTTATAACAATTTCAAAGGAAATTATCAGTCCGATGCCCACAAACTAACAATCAATACTATCAATAAAATATCAAGATAACTACATACATATTAATAGTGTACGTAAAACAATATGATATCGATGGTCACTACATTCGCAACACAAATCTACATGATTAAAACACAACTGCTAATGTATCAACCTAGCTAAACCACATTTATCGAATCGTTGTTATTACATATCTCACATCTGCATTTAGCAAACGTTACCAGCTCTGCTTCTCTGGAACAGCACACATCACGATCCAATAGACAACTAAGTCAGCAACACTGGAAAGAGGAGAGAGCAGATTGTATGGCCTGAGCAGAGAGGAGAGTAGAGAGAGAATGAGAGCCAGGAGATGTGAGACGAGAGAGAGAAGAATCAGAGAAGAAAGAAAAGAAGGTAGTCGAGGGAGAGACGAGAAGAGCAAGAGAGACGAGAGGAGAGGAGAGAGTTGCAGAGCGGTGAAGAGAACGAGAGAAGAAGACGGAGAGAAGAAGAACGGACAAGAGAGAAGA
>NC_051391.1:53156097-53158597 GCF_015228065.2 Penaeus monodon
ATATATATATATATATATATATATATATATATATATATATATATATGCATATATATACACACACAAACAAACATTTATGCATACATGTATGTATGAGGCATGTAAACACATGTACTCCGTTTATACATTTCAGCATACTTTTCCCGAGTGTCAAGCTCAAGCGTCTCCTTGCACCTCAGAAGTGTTTAACCTCACAGCCCCGCCAGCGCCTTGTTCACACACGCTGAACTCCATCGCCAAATCTTTCCCTCCCGGCCTCTCTCTCCTCAGCGATGGCACCGGGGCCGTCCAGCTCCACACTCGGCGCGTTTATCCCCCCAGGCGTAAGTGAGTCTGCCCTTCACTCTTCAGTTACTCCCACTTGGCAACAATGACTCGGCTCTCCTCTTTTGCCCGGACATGTCTCTCTCCTTTTGCGGTGTTTATAGCGTCTCGCCTTTGCTGGGGTTTAGCTGTGTGTGTGTGTGTGTGTGTGTGTGTGTGTGTGTGTGTGTGTGTGTGTGTGTGTGTGTGTGTGTGTGTGTCTGTGTCTGTGTTGTGTGTGTACATGTGTGTATATATATATTATTATTATTCTCATTATTATCATCATCATCATCATCATCATCATCATCATCATCATCATCATCATCATCATCATCATCATCATCATCATCATCATCATATCATCATTATTATCGTTATTATTATTATTATTATTATTATTATTATTATTATTATTATTATTATTATTATTATTATTATTATTATTATTATTATTATTATTATTATTATTATTATTATTATTATCTTAAACAATAGTACTGTAGTGGTAGGATTGTTGTTGCTGATGTAGGATTTTGTTGTTGTTATCAAGAATATCCTTATCAATGTTGCAATACCATCATAATCTCTCTCGCTCTTTCTCTTTCCATTCTTACCATTACGTTTTCTCAGTCCCTCATAATTTACCATTAAGCTTTCATCCCCCGGCGCTTCCCTTATCTTGTCCAAATCTCTTCCAGGGAACAGCTTTCACACTGTTTCATTTAAGACATCCATCATCACTATCAAGCGAGAGGGGCTTAAAGTTGATGCCTGGCTGGAGTCTAGATCCTTTGGCGTGTCCGTTGCTGCCTTTCCTCTGTCCTCTGTTTTGAGGGGTGTGGAAGCTGTGTAAGTTTGCAATGGGGAGATAATGTACTGTTGTATCTGGATAGTTGGCTGTGTAGGTTTGTAAGTGTGTTTATGTTTGTGTTTGCTTGCTTGTGTGTGTGTTTGCTTGTTTGTGTGTGTGTGTCTGTGTGTGTTTGCTTGTTTGTGTGTGTTTGCTTGTTTGTGTATATGTGTGTTTGTCTGTGTGTGTGTGTGTGTGTGTGTGTGTGTTTTACTAGTATGTGTCTATAAAAACAAATGTGTACGTATCATATAGTATGTGTATATATAAAGCGTAAGAGACGCCCATTCATTCACAGAGTAATTTCTTCAGTAAAGTTCCTGCTTTATTTTCAAGTGACGAATTCCCAAAGCGTCTGGGCTCCCCCTGTCCGCTGTGATTAATGATTCACCATCAGAGACGATAATTATGATCGATATTCTTGAGCGATGAATGGTCTCGTTGTGGAATCTGTCGCTAACGTAGACAAAGAGGATTTGAAAAGAGGGTAAATCGTGGAAACAAAATTACCATAGGCTTAATAACTTTACTAACGGGTCAGCCATATTTTGTGTAATACGAAAATCCTGAAAAGAAAATAAATGAATATTATGTAATGTAAACACAAAATAAAAAATATGCAGATTTTGAGTTGTGTTTTATCAAATTATGGTAAATGATTCATAGTGTAGAGGCAGCCCGGTTTGATTAAAAAAAAAACGGATTTAAATTATGAAAGAAAGGAGTTTAAATCTATCAAGACCAAGGGTTACGTTACTGCCGATAATTTTTATTATTATTATTATTATTCCCATTTTTTCCTGTCTTGCTTTCTTTCTTTCTTTCTTCTTATTCCCAAAATTATTATCCGTATTCACTGGGGATCATGACCATTAGATCACTTGTTTCTAGCTGTAAGTGCAGTACATTGGGTATGAGTATGAGAAAAACAAAAATGTGAATGATTTCCAATGGTGGAAGAGAAGGGGTGCGCATATGCACAACCTTGTTTGTTAATTTCTTTTTCAGTAATTATTTTTTCCTCGATAATCCACGCGGATGCACCAAGGAAACTATAGAGAATATACCATATATTATGTTACTGACATCTGTTTTCAGATCTGTTTTCCGCCTAGGTACTGTGGCGCTGTTCCCTTTCTCTCTCTCTCTCTCTCTCTCTCTCTCTCTCTCTATCTATCTATCTATCTATCTATCTCTATATCTCTCTTTCTCTCTCTCTCTCTCTCTCTCTCTCTCTCTATCTATCTATCTATCTATCTTTCTTCTCTCCTCTCTCTCTCTCTCTCTCTCTCTCTCTCTCTCTCTCTCCTCTCTCTCTCTCTCTCTCTCCTCTCTCTCTCTCTC
>NC_051391.1:53202529-53205029 GCF_015228065.2 Penaeus monodon
AAAATTTGAGAAGAACCGGAGAAGGGCCCCTAAGGCACGGGCTGGGCCAAATGACGGGTTTTTTTGCCCTTTGGATCCATCACTGCGTCGAAAAAGGGGAGCTTCCTCCAGGGGAAACAGTTTGCTCCTCACATTCTTTCGCTGGTAGTAACAATCGACATCGACTGATGGTGGCCATGTACGTGCGCACACACACACACAAACCACACACACCACACACAACACAAAACACACATACACCACACACAAAATTTGTATACATGATTATTAATCATACATAATATATATTATTATATTATATATAATTAAAATTATATATATATATTATATATATATATATATTATATATGCATTAGTTAAAAAACAAAATTCTCTATTACCAAACTCGAATTTCTGCCACCTAGTTGGGCCCCGGTTTGGGTACGAGTCCTTTTCGGAAATAAATATGTTGGTGTGGTTGTGTGTGTGTGGGGGTGTGTGTCTTTAAAAATATATTATATATATAATATATAATTATATATATATATATATATATATATATATAAATCGTAAAAAATTAGACAATTAAAAAAACACACCGTTTAATGATAATATCAAAAAAAGAAAAACTTTTTACCACAAAAATAATATTCGAAATTATTACAAATATTTTTCGTCGATAAATATTAAAGCTTTTTGGTGCTGTATACTAGTGCCCCGGGAAACTTTTTTTTTTTAATTTTAAATTTGAAAATGCTTTTTATTACTGAAAATTTTAATAACCACTAAAGCTTTTTAAGAGTTGTTATTAAATGTTACATAAAATTTTCTGTGTCTCGGGAGATGTTATTTACAAAACGCTTATGAATAAAAAAGAAATTTAAGGGGACTATACTATTAAACGTTTTTTATTACAGGCTTTCACTCGGTTTCTGCGAGGGCTTTTTTAAAACATTTATTTCGATATATTTAATTCTTTAAAAAAAAAACTACAAAAGCTGATTTTTTTTCAGACCAACTGCACAATTGCTAAATAAAACTGCGGGGAAGTGTAATTTTAAAGTTAGAGAGAAAAAAAAAAGGGAGAGGAAAAATTGGATAGCACTTTTTCAGTAATTTAGTATAGAAACTAAGAAAATATGGGGAATAGGCTATACTTTTGTAAAAAAACCCTATGAAATAATTTTAATGATGAAAAACTAAATACGCTTCATTGCAATGTAGATAAAAGATTATCATGTTATATGCTGCCGGGTTTCAAGTATTTTTTCATTATATTCATTCGTGTTTAATGTCTGTTACCGGAAGCTTTTAAACACAGTATCATTTATTTCAACTAAAAGACAGCCCCAAAAAAAAAAACAAATTTTTTTAAGTTTGATCACGAGTGCAGACGGAACAAAAGAATAAAAAATCCTTTTTAAAAGATAATACGATTAGAGCAAAATAAACACTAGTTTATTTGCGATTTGGGGATTACGATTTCCCCATCAGACATGAAAGCTAAAAAATAATGCAAATTTTTGTATGTTACACTAATTCGCGTAATGCTGCTAAAAAAAACGGATTCGAAATGGCAGTAAACTTTGTCATTATACGTAAAAATTAGTAAAAAAAAGAAGCGTAAATTTTGATTTTGTTTTTTTTTTCACATTCTTATGCTTCATTTTTTTTCAGTTCTATTAAAATTCTTAAAGTTTCCCCCTCAAAAAAACAAATATAAAAAATTTAAAGTGCGACCTATTTCCACCCTATCAAATTTGAAAAAAAACAGTTAACTTGCGTGGGGGAAACGTGCTTGTCCCTTTACAAAACAGAGTACAACTACGTGTTTTACTGCCAGTGGATACTGACTTTTGGGTTTCCCAAAAGAGGATAAATATACTTTCTTTTTTGTGTTCCGTGCTAGATATTTTTAACTCGGGGGAAAGGTAAATGTTGATTGTATTAGCTTTAAAAGGCGAGGGGATGCGATTGTATACATAAAAAGAAATTCTGTAAAATGGATTTTTTTTTTTACAAACACAAACAACACACACACACACCACACACACACACACACACACACACACACACGCACGCCACAACTACACACACGTACATTAGTTAAAAAACAATAGGGTTTTTTAGTCTACCCCAACCTTAATAAAAAAATTCTGGCCGGTTCATTCAACCTTTTCCCCTTTCAAAAAATTTAAAAGAAAAAAAAATAATGTTTGGGAACCCCTTTTGATAAATTTTCAAAAATATAAGGGGAAAAATTAGATAAAATTTTCCTTTTTTTTTATTGTTAAATTTTTTTAACAAATAAATCTGCTAACTATATTATACCTTCTCTATATATATGTTCTCCCAAAGCATCGGAAATGCAATTGCAGATATTTAAATTTTTTATCCCCTTAAAACCCCCAAAACCAGACATAAACAGCGAAAGAAATACAATAAAAACCTTTTTAAAAAGCAAAAGGGGTGAAGTTAATAAAATCGACAAGACCCCTCGAGTTGGATTCATATGTTAGGG
>NC_051391.1:53210029-53215029 GCF_015228065.2 Penaeus monodon
ATCCCATTATTCGAAGACCAAAAGAAAAGAAAAGAAAAAAAAATAGTCAATAGGAAGCAGAAAAATCCCTTGTTCCATTGGGCAAGGAACTTCACCTCGATGCCTACCTAGCCCGGGGTGGGCAAGCCGCCCAAGTCATCCGGTCCCAGAACTGGGTAAATAAGATGGTGACTCAAAAAAAAAACCCGTTTTTATCAAAACGGAAACCCCGCTCTAAATTGCCAAGAAAATCAAAAAAATCCTATCGCCAACGTCCTTGTGGGACGGGCACTTAAAAAAAAAAAAAAAAAAAAAAAAAAAAAAAACGAAATGATAAAGATTAGTTACAATGCGGGCGGGGCGGGGTGTTTCCATTCTACTATTTTGACCTAATAGATAAAAAAAAATGGAAGTGGGTATTGACGATTTTTTAAAATTTACAAGTTAATTTTTTTTTATAATTTGGGTTTTTTCTTTTATATATAAATTTTCTATATATATATAATCACAACACACACACACACACCCCCACACCCCCACACACACACACATATAATAATAATATAATTTTAATATATATATATATATAATATTATATTATATATATATATTGTAAGCACACTGAGTTGGGAGCACCACTTCCCCAGATGTAAGGAGTGGCCACCGAAAGCCACCAGAATATGAGTACACGAGAGATTAAGACACCGCGTCACCAGGTGGACGAGACGGAGATGGACTTGGGTGGGTCTTGAAAAGGGGTTTCTTGCTGGTTTATTCTTGAAGACAGATTAACCCCCCAGGCCCCCCCCTGCCTGGTGGAGGGAGGTATGGAGCTGGCCCCTGTGTGGCGGGGCCGTCTGTTTGCCCCTCTTGTGTGTCTCTGCCTTAGGGACGTGTCCTTTTATGGGGGCGGTTCCCTTTGGGAGGGATTTTTGTTCCTGTGCAAAAGAAATGGGGCTGCTCTGGTCCTGCCCAGAAGGCTGCGGCTTGGCGGAGGTTGAAGTGTACACCCGGGCCTTGCTACATTTTTCAATCGCTCGGCCCGCAAAATCGTCCCGGCCGATTGTAACGCTTGAAACGAGCAGTAGAGGGTCTTTTGGTATTAAGATGGTTCCGGGTGACCCGAAGTCGCTGGGGGCCGTCGCGTGCCAGGTAGGGGGTTTGGGAGGGGTTTCGCACTGGGGTGCAACATTCAGTAGGAGGAAGTCAATCGTCTTCTGAAGCTGAAATAAAAATGTACCAGGCCAGAAAAAAGGGCTAAGGAGGATATGATAATGATTTTGTAATATTCAAAGTTGCAAGAAAAATAGAGCATAAAAAAAAAAAAATTCACAGGAAAGTAACGTTCAAGAAAGGTTTTTAATCTTGAATTGTCAGGATTGCGAGTTCAATAAGGTACCATCATATTGGAAGAAATTAACGAATAAAAATTTCCCATTTTTTGGGGGTAAATGGCAAGTATAATGCTTCGAAAACAAGGCAGCGGGGCCTAAACTTAATTCTAACAGTGGCGTCTCGGCGCTTCAATCGTATAGCGTAAATGTGCGGGGGGCGCAGGTTCCTTCTTTTACGGCCATGACCCGGGGTTTAATTGCGGTAAAAATCAACGTCGCGTCCCGGCGTTTTCAATCGTATGGCGTAATTCTCGTGCGGCGGGCGCGGGGTTTTTCTTTTTAGGGCCCATGAGCCGGGCTTAAGATTAACTTCGTTTTTGAAACCCGAGTAACCTATATAAAGCAGGGTGTCCCCAATGTTTTTGCCATTATTTGCAATGGAGACCTACCTCATACATATTCAAAAAACCCTTAAACTAAAGAAGCATAAACTCCAGCTTACTGGGACAAGATATCAACTTCGAGAGGACGCGTAAAAAGAATTTGGGTTTTTATTAGTCAAAGGGTGGCACTAGTAAAATACGCAAACTTAGAGTGAATTTTCCCAGTAAGTGGCGGAGGGAAATAAGGGGATAGTCAGGTGATCGAAATCTACGTGTGAACGAGCGAAGATTAGCACGGGAGTATGAAGAACAGTGTATAAAGAACGTTAAAGGGATACACGAATATAATAATACCCAAAAGTAATGAATGATTAATAATAGGGAAAAACAAAAAGAAAAAAAATAGATAATTTCATTAATTCACAGAAAAAAACGAATAAATTTATGGAGTAGCCAAACATAAAGATAATTAATTTAAAATTTTAAGGTACCATTTTTTTCTGAGGGGAAAAGATATTCTAATTTTTGCGATCGAGGATAAAAAGATAAAAGACAGAAAAAAAGCTAACACAATACATCAATTACGGGATGGTTAGGGCTGGGGGAATGAGGGGTGAAGTGAGGGGCGTGTCAATTAGGTTTTATCCAGGGGTGATTGTGTTAAAAAAAAAAAACAATGGTTTTAGGGAGAAGTTATGCAGTATAGAGTTTGAGTGTGCGTTCGTAGAGTGGCGTGTACTTGAATTTTTAAAAAAAGGAACTCGTATGCGGTGTGGGTGGGTAAGGGGGGGCAATAGTTACTCTGGCTTAAAAAAGGGCACTTTCTTTTGATGTAAGAGGAAGATTTTGGGGCTGGATAGAACTGCACATCCTGGTGTGTTGACGGGGTTCGCGAAGAATTAGCGAGGCAGGTGAGCCGGATTGGCGAGTGTGGGGGGCGTAAATGCGAAATACTCTTCAGCGACTTGTCAGGGGGGGTAGCACAGGCGTGAGTGTGAGCACGAAGTAGTGACAACTGGTGCAGGTAGGCGGGATTAAGAGGACTTGGACGAAGGTGGGCTTAAAAGAGGGGGGAGGCATTCGGGGATCGGCAAAAAGGGGCGGCGAGGAGCGAGGTGGTAGGGGAAAATGCGTCGGCGTTTTGAGGTTCTTGAACACCGTGCATCAGATGTAAGCGACACGTGAGTTGGAAGCACCCCTTCGCCAATGTAAGCGAGTGGCCCCCCGCAAGCCACCAGAATATGAAGTGAACGAGAGATTAAGGCACCCCCGTCCCAGGGTGAGCGAGAGAGAGATGGGCTTGGGGGTCATGAAAAAGGGGGTTTAGCTTTGGGTTTTTTCTTGAAGACAGAATGAGACCCCCCCAAAAAACCCCCCCCAAAAAACCACCCCCCCCCCCCCCCCCCCACCGTTCCTTTTTTTTTCGGGTTCCCTTTTGGGGCGGTGTTTGTTTTTGGGGAAAAAAAAAAACCGGCTGATCTGGTCCTCCCAAGGAGAAGGGCTGCGTGCTTGGACGGAGGTGTGAATGTACATCCGGCCTTGCTACGTATTGGACATATAAAAATATATATATATATATTATATTATATAATTATAATATATATATATATATATATAATATATAAAATTTTAAAAGATATCATATAAACATATTATAATATATATAATATATTATATATTTATAATATATATTATATATTATATATATGTATATAGATATCATTATATATTATGTCACACACACACAAACACCACACACCACAATATACAACACACATACCAACCCCCACACACCACACACCACACAGACACACACACCACACACAACACACACACACCAATATTATATATATATATATATTTATATAATAATAATTATATAAATATATGAATATATATATTAATATATATGATATCATTTTCTTCTTCTTTTAACGGTAGGTTCATGCTGAGCCGCCGGGGCACAGCATGATACTTAATTGTATTTTTTCATGTTGTGATGCTCTTGGGTAAGTACGTGGGGGGGTCCCCAGTTCCTTCCCGGAGAGTGCCATATCTATATACATACAAATTAAAATTATTTTATATAAAATTTTATGAAAATCTACATGAATTATGAATATATATATTATTAAAAAATCAATATATATATATATATAATATATATATAAATATATTTATATATATATATATATATAAATATTTATATAGTATATGATAATAATATATATAAAATTATATATAATATATATATATAATATTACTTATGTAATTAATGGATTGCGTGTGTGTGTTTGCATAAGTATCTACCATCTCATGTGTATTCAACCCCCCGCAGTGTACTTAAAAAAAAAAAAAGAAAAAAAAGGCGAGAGAGAGTTAAAAAAAAATAGCCGACGCACCGCAGGAACTGAATTACTTTCTGTTGTTTCGCGAAAAAAGTCCCTGCGGCAGACCCCCTTTTTTAGGTAGAAGATATACATTCTATTTCATCCCAATCCGCATGTGAAATTATTTCCGTTTGTAACCTGTAGCTTTAAATATAAGTGGGGGGGAACTTGCTGACCATTGGGAAAATTATTGGGCCCCCGGAGGTATTACATGTTCTAGCAACGGGGGTTTACTGAATCTAAAAACTTTTTACAAAGCTAAATTGTGTTATTGTTCTTTGAAGTTTGGTTTGGTTTTTAAAAGAATAGCGTGGTAGTGAAATTTTTACATTAAAAAAAACACGCACCCCGTACACATCAATACACAAGTATATAATATATATATTTTTTATATATATATATATATAAAATATATATATATATATATGTGTGTGTGGGTGTGTGTGTGTTTTGTGTGTGTGTGTTGGTTGTTGTGGGTGTGTGTGCGTGTGGTGTGTTGTGTGTGTGTGTGATGGTGGTGGGGTTTTGGGGGTGTATGTGTGTGCGTGTGCGTGTGTGTGTTGTGTTTTTGGGGTTGTTTTTGTGTGGGTGGTGTGTGTGTGTGTGTTGTGTTGTGTGTGTGTGTATTGTGTGTGTATAACATTAAATAATAAAAAATATATATGTATATATATATATTATATTTTAATATATATATAAAATATATAATTTATTTATAATATAAACATTAATATAAACATATATAATATATATATTATTATATATATTTTAATTAATTATAAACATATATTATAAAATAAAAAATTTATAACATATATATAAACATAATATATTTTAAATTTATATTTTATAAAATAAAAAACATATATGTGTATATATATATATATTTATAATATTATATATAATATATATAT
>NC_051391.1:53229687-53232187 GCF_015228065.2 Penaeus monodon
AATGGCAACACATTGGAGACACCATGCTTTATATAGGCTTACTCGGTTACAATCACCGCAAGTTAATCTTAAGCCCGGCTCATGGCCGTAAACGAAGGAATCCTGCGCCCGCCGCACATTTACGCTCATACGATTGAAGCGCCGAGACGCGCACTGTTAGAATTAAGTTCAGGCCCAGCTGCCTATGTGTTCGAAGCATATATACTTGCCTATTTACCCCAAAGATATGGAATTCTTATTCAGTTAATTTTTCTCTCTTCAATATGATGGTACCTTATTGAACTCGCTAATCCTGACACATTCAAGTAATTAATACCTTACTTGACACGTTACTCTTCCTGTGACATTTTTTTCTTATTATGCTCTCATTTTTCTTGCAACTTAGTAAGGTGATTGACAAACTCATTATCATCATCCTCCTTAGCCCTTTTACTGGCCTGGTACACTTATATTTCAGCTTCAGAAGACGATTGACTCTCCTCGCTACTGAATGTTGCACCTCAGTGCGAAACCTCTGCCACACCCGCTACCTGGCACGCGACGGCCTAGCGACTCTCGGATCACCAGGAACCATCTGTAGATACCAAACAGACCCTCTACTGCATCGTTTCAAGCGTTACAATCGGCTCGAGGACGAGCCTTGTGCGTGGCCGAGCGATGTCAACAATACGTAGCAAGGCCGGATGTACACTTCACACCTCCGTCCAAGCACGCAGCCCTTCTCCTTGGGCAGGACGCAGATGCAGCCCGACTTTCTCTTTTCGCACAGGAACAAACATCCGTCCTCAAAGGGAACCGCCGCATAAAAGGACACGTCCGTAAGGCAGAGACACACAGAGAGGGACACAACAGACGGCCCAAGCCACACAGGGTCCAGCTCCACTACCTCGTCCTCCACTCAGGACACGGGGGTCTCTTGGGGGGTCTCATATCTGTCTTCAAGAATAAACCAGCAAGCTAAACCCCTTTTCACTGACCCACCCAAGTCCATCTCTCGTCTCGCTCACACCTGGTGACGCGGTGCTCTTAATCTCTCGTGTCACTCATATTCTGGTGGCTTGCGGTGGCCACTCCCTTACATCTGGCGAAGTGGTGCTCCCAACTCACGTGTCGCTTACAATATATATATATATATATATATATATATATATATATATATATATATATATATATATATATATATATGTGTGTGTGTGTGTGCGTGTGTGTGTGTGTGTGTGTGTGTTGTGTATTATATATATATAAGTATATGTATATATAAAATGAAAACCGAAATTATAAATAAAATTAACTTGTAATATTTTAAACTCGTCAATACCCACTTCCATTATTTTCTATCTATTAGGTCAAACATAGTAGAATGGAAACACCTCGACCCAGCCTGCACTTGTATTACTAATCTTTATCACTTTCGTTTTTTTTTTTTTTTTTTTTTTTTTTCAAGTGCCCTGTCCCACAAGGACGTTGGCGATCATGGATTTTCATGATTTTCTTGGCAATTTAGAGCGGTGGTTTGCCGTTTCGATAAAGACGGTGTTTTTTATCGAGTCACCATCTCTATTTACCCAGTTCTGGGACCGGCACTGACTTGGGCTGGCTTGCCCACCCAGTGGCTAGGTAGGCAGTCGAGGTGAAGTTCCTTGCCCAATGGAACAAGGGATTTTCTGCTTCCTATTTGACTATTTTTTTTTCTTTTCTTTTCTTTTGGGTCTTCGAATAAATAGATTTTCTTCATTCTCGTACTCTGTAAGTAGCAGATATATCATGTGCTATTCACATTCGATGAACTATAGACCCAAACTTGCCAAGGATTACGTATATCATGTGCTCTTCACGTTCTATCAACTATAGAATCAAACTTGCCAAGGATTACGTATATTATGTGGTATTCAAATCCTAGAATCACACTTGCCAAAGATAACTTGTCAGGGTATTGGAAGACCTATTGGTACGCAAGGATATTCGCAAGAGAAATGAATATAAGGTTTTTATTTTTATGTGTGACTTTATTTTGAAAATTTCATCTCGTGTTACGCTCTCGAAAAGATTTTACGAGGTGAGAATATTCTGGACCTTAGCATAAAAAAGTCCCAAGGATTTTGGAAAGTCAGGAACGGAGGGAGAATGAAGGAAGAATCAAACAGGAATAAGAAAGAAGGGGAAAAAATCATCACAATGAAAGAATTTCGTGATAATGACGAAAGTCCGAATAAATGGTGGGGAGATGGATGACTAGAATGGAAAAGAGAAAAGAATGAAGATGGTGAGTAAAAAGGCAAGGAAAACAAGAGAGAGAGAGAGAGAGAGAGAGAGAGAGAGAGAGAGAGAGGAGAGGATGAGAGAGAGAGAGAGAGAGAGAGAGAGAGAGAGAGAGAGAGAGAGAGAGAGAGAGAGAGAGAGAGAGGAGGGGAAAGCAGGACAATAGATACGGCAATAAACCTCGAATAAAATGAAAATGTGAATAATCAAGCTAAAGGAAAGACATTAAACAGACGAATGA
>NC_051391.1:53233510-53241010 GCF_015228065.2 Penaeus monodon
TTCGTTAAATATTTATGTATTCTTAAATTTTCATATTTTGAGATAAAAGTCATGATAAAGGTAAAGTACAGTAAAATTATATTATCTTAATGACACTGTAGATGGTTCTAATTTACTGAAGAGAAAAGGAAAGGGTTTATCGTCACTGTTATAACGAAATATGATTTAAAAAAAAAGTTTTTAAATTTTCCCTGTTTATTTTCTTTTTTTCTTTTCTAAGTGGAAAGTAAAAAGTAATGCAAATGAGGAAATCTTCTTACCACACAACGTTTTTCTTTTCTTTTTTCATTCGTCTGGTTTAATGTCTTTCCTTTAGCTTGATTATTCACATTTTCATTTTATTCGAGGTTTATTGCCGTTCTTTTGTCCTGCTTTCCCTCCTCTCTCTCTTTCTTCTCCTCTCTCTCCCCTCTTCTCTCTCTCTCTCCTCTCTCTCTCTCTCTCTCTCTCTCACTTACTTACCCCTTTCACTATTTCACTCACATCACTCACTCTCTCTCCTCTCCTCTCTCTCTCTCTCTTTTCTCTCTCTCTCTCTCTCTCTGTCCCCCTCTCTGCCCCCCCCCCCTCCTCTCTCTCTCTCTCTTCTCTCTCTTCTCTCTCTCTCTCTCTCTCTCTCTCTCCTCTCTCTCTTTTCTCTCTCTCTCTCTCTTGTTTTCCTTGCCTTTTTACTCACCATTTTCATTCTTTTCTCTTTCCATTCTAGTCATCCATCTCCCCACCATTTATTCGGACTTTCGTCTTTTATCACGAAATTCTTTCATTGTGATGATATTTTCCCCTTCTTTCTTATTCCTGTTTGATTCTTCCTTCATTCTCCCTCCGTTCCTGACTTTCCAAAATCCTTGGGACTTTTTTATGCTAAGGTCCAGAATATTCTCACCTCGTAAAATCTTTTCGAGAGCGTCACACGAGAAGAAATTTTCAAAATAAAGTCACACATAAAAATAAAAACCTTATATTCATTTCTCTTGCGAATATCCTTGCGTACCAATAGGTCTTCCAATATCCTGACAAGTTATCTTTGGCAAGTGTGATTCTAAGATTTGAATAGCTCATGATTTACGTAATTCTTGGCAAGTTTGGGTCTATAGTTCATAGAATGTGAATAACACATGATATACGTAATCCTTGGCAAGTTTGGGTCTATAGCTGATAGAATTTGAATAGCACGTGGTATATCTGCTACTTACAGAGTACGAGAATGAAGAAAATCTATTTATTCGAAGACCTAAAAGAAAAGAAAAGAAAAAAATAGTAAAAAAGAAAGCAGAAAATCCCTTGTTCCCTTGGGCAAGGAACTTCACCTTGATAGAACGTGAATAGCACATGATTTACGTAATTCTTGGCAAGTTTGATTCTATAGTTGATAGAACGTGAATAGCACATGGTATACGTAATCCTTGGCAAGTTTGGGTCTATAGTTGATAGAATTTGAATAGCATGTGATATATCCGCTACTTACAGAGTACGAGAATGAAGAAAATCTGTTTATTCGAAGACCCAAAAGAAAAGAAAAGAAAAAAAATAGTAAAAAAGGAAGCAGAAAATCCCTTGTTCCCTTGGGCAAGGAACTTCACCTCGACTGCCTACCTAGCCACTGGGTGGGCAAGCCAGCCCAAGTCAGTGCCGGTCCCAGAACCGGGTAAATAGAGATGGTGACTCGATAAAAAACACCGTCTTTATCGAAACGGCAAACCACCGCTCTAAATTGCCAAGAAAATCATGAAAATCCATGATCGCCAACGTCCTTGTGGGACAGGGCACTTGAAAAAAAAAAAAAAAAAAAAAAACGAAAGTGATAAAGATTAGTAATACAAGTGCAGGCTGGGTCGAGGTGTTTCCATTCTACTATGTTTGACCTAATAGATAGAAAATAATGGAAGTGGGTATTGACGAGTTTAAAATATTACAAGTTAATTTTATTTATAATTTCGGTTTTTGTTATATATATATATATATATATATATATATATATATATATATATATATATATATATATATATATATATACTTATATATATAATACACACACACACACACACACACACACAACACACACACACACACACACACATATATATATATATATATATATATATATATATATATATATATATATATATATAATTGTAAGCGACACGTGGAGTTGGGAGCACCACTTCGCCAGATGTAAGGGAGTTGGCCACCGCAAGCCACCAGAATATGAGTAACACGAGAGATTAGAGCACTCGCGTCACCAGGTATGAGCGAGACCTGAGCTGGACTTGGGTGGGTCAGTGAAAAGGGTTCTTAGCTTGCTGGTTTATTCTTGAAGACAGATATGAGACCCCCAAGAGACCCCCGTGTCCTGAGTGGAGGACGAGGTGGTGGCTGGACCTGTGTGGCTTGGGCCGTCTGTTGTGTCCCTCTCTGTGTGTCTCTGCCTTACGGACGTGTCCTTTTATGCGGCGGTTCCCTTTGAGGACAATGTTTGTTTCTGTGCGAAAGAGAAAGCCGGGCTGCATCTGCGTCCTGCCAAGAGAAGGGCTGCGTGCTTGACGGAGGTGTGAAGTGTACATCCGGCCTTGCTACGTATTGTTGACATCGCTCGGCCACGCACAAGCTCGTCCTCGAGCCGACTGTACGCTTGAAACGATGCAGTAGAGGTCTGTTTGGTATATACAATGGTTCCTGGTGTCCGAAGTCGCTAGCCGTCGCGTGCCAGGTGCGGTGTGCAGAGGTTTCGCACTGATGTGCAACATTCAGTAGCGAGGAGGGTCATCGTCTTCAGAAACTGAAATATAAGTGTACCAGGCCAGTAAAAGGGCTAAGGAGGAGGATGATAATGAGTTTGTCAATCACCTTACTAAGTTGCAAGAAAAATGAGAGCATAATAAGAAAAAAATGTCACAGGAAGAGTAACGTGTCAAGTAAGGTATTGATTACTTGGATGTGTCAGGATTAGCGAGTTCAATAAGGTACCATCATATTGAAGAGAGAAAAATTAACTGAATAAGAATTCCATATCTTTGGGGTGAATAGGCAAGTATATATGCTTCGAACACATAGGCAGCTGAGCCTGAACTTAATTCTAACAGTGCGCGTCTCGGCGCTTCAATCGTATGAGCGTAAATGTGCGGCGGGCGCAGGGTTCCTTCGTTTACGGCCATGAGCCGGGCTTAAGATTAACTTGCGGTGATTGCAACCGAGTAAGCCTATATAAAGCATGGTGTCTCCAATGTGTTGTCATTATTTGCAACTGGAGACGCTACCATCAGTACATATTCACCAAACCTTAAACTAAAGAAGCATAAACTCCAGCATTACTGAGGACAAGATATCGAACTTCGAGAGGACGTCGTAAAAGAGATTTGGGTTCAGTTATTAGTCATAGGGATGGCACATAGTAAAATACGCAATCTTAGAGTGAATTCCGAGTAGAGTGGGCAGGTAGGTAAATAAGAGGATAGTCAGGTGATCGAAATCTACGTGTGAACGAGAGACAGATTAGCACGGCAAGTATGAAGAACAGTGATATAAAGAACGATATAGTGTATACACAGAATATAACAATACGCAAGAAGTAATGAAGTGATTAATAATAGGAATAACATATAAGAGAAAACCATAGATAATTTCATTAATTCGACAGAAATAAACATGAATAATATGATGAGAGTAGCCAAACATAACAATAATTAATTAATCTTGAAGGTACTCATTTGTTCTAAGGGAAATGATATATGCTAAATTGTGCGATCTGAGGATAAAAATGATAATAGACAGAAAAATGCTAACACAATACATCAATTACGGGATGGTTAGGGCTGGGGAATGAGGTGTGAAGTGAGGGTGCGTGTCACTTAGGTTTGATCTCAGTGTGTGATTGTGTTAAAAAAAAAACAATGGTTGATAGGGAGAAGTTATGCAGTATAGAGTTTGTAGTGTGCGTTCGTAGAGTGGCGTGTACTTGAATTTGAAAGAAGGCAACTCGTATGCAAGGTGTGGGTGGGTATAGGGAGGGCAATAGTTACTCTGGCATTAAAAGGTACACTTACTTTTGATAGTAACGAGGAAGATTGTTGGTGCTGGATAGAACTGCGACATCCTGGCTGTGTTGACGAGGGTTCGCGAAGAATTAGCGAGGCAGGTGAGCCGGATTGGCGAGTGTGGCGGCGTAGAGTGCGAAGATACATCTTCAGCGACTTCGTCAGGAGGGTAGCACAGGCGTGAGTGGTGAGCACGAAGTAGTAGGACAGACATGGTGCACGTAGGCGGGATTGAAGAGGACTTGGTAGCGAAGGCTGGCCGTTAAAAGAGGCGGGGAGACACTTCGCGTGGATCGGCAACAGGCGTCGGCGAGGAGCGAGGTGGTAGGCGAATATGCGTCGGCGTTGTGAGGTTCTTGAACACCGCTGCCATCAGATGTAAGCGACACGTGAGTTGGGAGCACCACTTCGCCAGATGTAAGCGAGTGGCCACCGTAAGCCACCAGAATATGAGTGACACGAGAGATTAAGAGCACCGCGTCACCAGGTATGAGCGAGACGAGAGATGGACTTGGGTGGGTCAGTGAAAAGGGGTTTAGCTTGCTGGTTTATTCTTGAAGACAGATATGAGACCCCCCAAGAGACCCCCGTGTCCCGAGTGGAGGACGAGGTGGTGGAGCTGGACCCTGTGTGGCTTGGGCCGTCTGCTGTGTCCCTCTCTGTGTGTGTCTCTGCCTTACGGACGTGTCCTTTTATGCGGCGGTTCCCTTTGAGGACGGATGTTTGTTCCTGTGCGAAAAGAGAAAGCCGGGCTGCATCTGCGTCCTGCCCAAGGAGAAGGGCTGCGTGCTTGGACGGAGGTGTGAAGTGTACATCCGGCCTTGCTACGTATTGTTGACATATATATATATATATATATATATATAGATAGATAGATAGATAGATAGATAGATAGATATAGATATAGATATAGATATAGATATAGATATATATATATATATATATATATATATATATATATATATATATAATTATATATGATATACATTAATATATGTATCTACACACACCAAACACAACAACAACATTATACAGACACAATACAACGCACACACACACAACACAAAAACACACACACCACACACAACACACCACACTAACCAAACACACACAAACACAAACACACACATATAATATATATATATTATATATATATATATATATATATAGATATATATAATATATGATATATATATTAATATATATGTATATCATATATTCTTCTTCTTTTAACGGTAGGTTCATGTCTAGCCGCCGTGGTCACAGCATGATACTTAATTGTAGTTTTCATGTTGTGATGTCTTGGAGTAAGTACGTGGTAGGGTCCCAGTTCCTTTCCACGGAGAGTGCCATATCATATATACATACATAATATATATGAATATATATTATATATACATATATGTATGAAAATACATACATGAATATATGAAAAATATATATTAGTAAATAAATACATACATATATATATATATATACATATATGTTATTTTAATGGATTGCGTGTGTGGGTTTGCAAAAGGGTATCTACCATCTCATAGTGTATTCAGACCCTCCGCAGTAGTACTTAAAAAAAGAAAGAACAAAAAAGGCGAGAGAGAGATTAAACAAAGAATAGCCGACAGCAAACCGCAGTGAACTGAATCTACTTTCGTTGTTTTTTTGATAAAAGTCCCCTGCGGCAGACCCCCTATTTTATGGTAGAGATATACATTCTATTTCATGCCCTTCCGCGTGTGAAATTTATTTCCGCTTGTAGACCTGTAAGCTTTAAATATATAGTGGGGGGGAACTTGCTGACCATTCAGGAAAATTTTTGGGGCCCCGGGGTAGGGTCCCGGTTCATTAGAAAGTGGGTTTACTGAATTTTAAATAATTTTTTTATAAAAGCAAAAATTGTGTTTTTTTGGGTTTAATTAAAGTTTTTTTGGTTTTAAGGAATGCGTGAGTATGTAAAATTTTTTAACATTATAAAATAACGCACCCCCCCGTACATTTTTCATATAAAAAAAATATATAATATATATATTAATAAAAATATAAATATATATATTTTTTAAATATTTTAAATATATTTTAAAATTTATATATATATATATTGGGGTGTGGTGTGGGGGTGTGGGGTGTGTGGTGGCCTTTTGTGTGTGTGTGTTTTGTGTGTGGGTGGGGTGGGGTGGTTTTGTGGGTGTGGTGTGTGGGTGTGGTGGGTGTGTGGTGTGTGGGTGGGGGGTGTTGTGTTTTGGTGTGCGTTTTGTGTGTGTGTGTGGGGTGTGTGGGGTTGTGTGTGTGTGTGGTGTGTGTGTGGGGGTGTTTTGTGTGAAAAACATTAAATAAAAAAATTAAATATATATAATATATATATTTTATTATATATATTATTATATTTAAACATAAAAATTTTAATATATTATATAATTTATTATATATATTATAAAAATATATATATATAAAATATAATATATATATATTTAATATTATATATATTTATATATATATATATATATATATATATATAAATGAAATATTTTATATATATATATTATATATATATATAAAATATAAATATAATATATATAAACGTATACACACACACCCCAACACACACACACCACACACACAAAAACACACCATATATATATATAAAATATATATATATATTATATATAATTTTAATAATTATATTTTATTATATAATGCATATATATATATATATTAAATATATATATATATATATTATTTTAATTATATATATAAAAAAATATTATAAAAATAATATATATATATATATATATATATATTTAGTTATTTTTAAAATATATAAAAAACCACAAACACACACCACACACACACACACACACACACACACCACACACACAAAATATATATTTTATATATTTATAAAATATATATATTTTAATATATATATAAAATTAAAAAAAAACATATCCCACAAGTGGTGTGTGTTTGTGTATGCATGTATGTACGCTTTATAGTTTCCCACATATGTACTATCAGATAAAAGGTCCCACTTTTTTTTCACCCCGTATGTTTTTTTTTTCCCACTCATCCGTTAAAGCGATGTAAAACAAATTATCACAATCATCAAAATTTGGTCCTTTTTGCATTTTTTTCATTGGGCTCTTCTCTTTACCATTTTTCACTTATATTCCCAAACTGCAATGTCTCATTTTAAAGCAGCGTTCATTCGCACCTCAGGAAAAAGTGGTTTTCTTTCGTTCTTTTCCCTTCTGTAAAAAAACTAGCCTGCCAAAGGGGCCCAAAAAATTTTTGAAAGTTAAGCCCGCAATCCCCCAAAAAATTTAAAAAAATTTGGGAAATTCATTCAGAAATTTCCTTTGCAAGTGCCCCAAATCGTTTCCCCCCAAACGAAATCCACAGGGAAAACCCGAAAAACCGGGCTAAATAAACGAGAAAATCAATGCAAAGAGTGAAAAGAAAAAGAAGAAAA
>NC_051391.1:53257925-53260425 GCF_015228065.2 Penaeus monodon
ACCCCCCTTACATATAATTTATATATATCTATAAAATATATATATATATATATATATTATATATATTATATATATAATTCTTATCACCATAAAATTGCTTTGCAGTGATTTTTTTCCCGAGGGAAAGAACCTTCCAAACATCACCAGATTTTGCAAGGGCAAAAAAGTTTCTTTTCCTCTTTTAAGAGAAAGGCTTTAAAATAAAAAATGTTGTTACAGAGGGAAAGGGGCATTTTGAAAAGTTTTTTAGAGGATGCATAAAAAAATGTTTAAAAACCGTTTCAATTAAAATGTGTTGCAGAAGACACGATGAGGGTTTACAAAATTTTTCTCTTTATAAACGACTATTACTTTAAAGGACCATCGTGTGTCTGCCTGCCCCTGTTGGTTAGTGTTGTTTTTTTGTTTTGGTTTTTTTATAACCCCTTATGTATAGCCGATTAAATATATTTGTATATCTGTAGTTTTTCCCAAGTTATTTTTAAATTTTCCCTCCTTCTTTTCCCTCCCCCATAAACTAACTTTAAAGAAAACCTCCGCTTTGTATTAGGCCAGAATTATTCCTCTGGGCCCTCATAATTTTTTGAGTTAGATTTTACCAAAATTCGTAACCATAATTTTTTTCCCCTGTTAAATTTTTTAATTTAATGTAGTCAAGTGCATTAAAAAAATAAATTGGGGAAAAAGATTCACAATGTTGGGGAACATTGAACTTTTAATAACTTTTAAACTATATGCCATTTCCCAATTTCCCACCTCGCTGGACGGGATCCATTATGTCAGTCAAATTTTTTTTTATGATGCTGATATTGACTATTTACAAGCGGGTTTAAAAGAGGCTTAGGGTTGGTTAAAAGGACAATGCAAATAACGGGTTAAAGGTAATTGGGACGGTGCAGTCTCAAACCCCTTTTACCTTTGCGAGTCCTTTAATGTTTAAGGATTGGGGAAAAATGGAAGAAACAAGAACATGAACTGGTGAAGAGCCCCTAATTTTAACATATATGTAATTTTTTCTATTCTCTACACATATAAAATATAAACCAACGCACATACACACACACACCACACCCACCCACACAAACCCACACACAACACACCACACACACCCACACACAACCACACACACACACAAACAACACCACACACACATTTAACATATATATATATATATATTATATATATATATATATATATAATATTTATATATATATAATAATATTATATATATTATATATTTAATATATAAAATTATATATAATATAAATATATATATAAATATATATATAGTTTGTGTGTGTGGGTTATATTAATGTATATATATATATATATTATATAAAACAATAAATATATATATATATATATAATAATATATATATGTATATATATATATATATTATAAATATAATATATTTTATATATATATATAGTTTCATACAGGTAGTTATGTATAATTATATATAGCATATATATATAATTATATAATATATATATAAAATATATATATTTTATATATATATATAATGTGTTGTTGTGTGTGTTTTTGGGTGTGTCTGTGGGTGTGGTTGTGTGTGTGTTTGTGTGTGTGTTGTTTGTTTTTGGGGGGTGTGTGGTGTATGTTTGTGTGTTAATATGTATATAGGTCCAACACACACACACCACACACACAAAACACACCACACAAAACCACACCACACACACCACATATAATATGTATAAAAATTTTTTTAATTATATATATATATAAAAATATATTTTAAATATATATAATAAAATATATAATGTGTGTGTGTATATATTATTTTTTTAAAATTATATTATACATATATATATATATATAATATATTATAAAATATAATATATTATATTTAAACACATTTGCCAAATACACCACCCAACTTAAACGGCACAACACTGCGGCATATATATATATATATATATATATTATATATATGTATAATATTATATTATATAATTTTTAAAAATATATAATATTATATTTACATTTATATATATATTATTTATAATATATATATATATAATGTGTGTTATATATATATATAAAATTAATATATATATTATATATATATATATAATATAATATATATTTGGGTTTTGAACGCCATTTTATATATGAAAAAAGATACCCACACAAATGCACCCCAACACACACACACAAAACACACAATATAATGTATAATATATATTAATATAATATATTTTATATATTATTATATATATTTATTATAATATATATATATTAATATAAATATATATATATTTTATATTAAATTAATAATATATATATATATATATATATATATATATATACTGCTATATATATATATTAATTATATAATATATATATATATTATGTGTTGTGTGTGTTGTGTGTGTGGGGTGTGTGTGTGTGTGTTTTGTGTGTTTGTTTGGTTGTGTGTGTAATTATATATATTTAAAATATATATTATATTTTAATTATATTAATATATATATTTTT
>NC_051391.1:53262925-53265425 GCF_015228065.2 Penaeus monodon
GTGTGTGTGTGGTGTGTGTGTGTGGTGGTGTGTGATGAGTGTGTGTGTGTTGTGTGTGAGTGGTGTGTGTTTGTGTGTGTGAATAATTAAATATCCACACAAAACACACACACACACAAAACCTATTTTATTAATATATAATAATATATATATAATATATATATTATATATATAATATATTTTAATATATATACACATATTCATTTATATATAAAATTATTATATATATTATATAATATATTTTAATATATGAATATTTATATATATATATATTATTTATAAAATGTGTGTGGTTGTGTGTGTGTGTGTGTGTGTGTGTGTGTGTTTGCGGGGGTTATCTTGTTTGTTGGTTGTTTGTGTGTGTGGTGTTTTTGTGTGTGTGTGTGTGTGTGGGGGTTTGTGTTTTTACAATAAAATTTTATAATATTATAAAATTTTAAAATATATATATTTATATATATAATATTATATATATATTATATATTATATATATATAATATATATATATATTATATATTATATATATATATATATATTATGTATAAAAATAAATATATAATATATAATAATATATATATTTATATATATTTTTATATATATATGTTATACATTATAATATAATTTTTAATATATATATTATATATAATATAATATATATATTAGTGTTGGGTTGTGTTGTGTGGTGGTGTGTGTATATTATATTAATATAAATATATATATATTATAATTTTAAATTATATATAATATATATATTATATAATAATAATATATATATATATAATAAAAATTATATTATAATTATATGTATATATAAATACTGTGTGTGTATGTATATATATATAATATATATATTTTAAATTATATAAAATATATATATATATTTATTATATAATAATATAATTATTTTAAACACACACACAACAACACATTTATATTAGGTCCCACCCAGTTTCAAATTGAAATCAACCCTTTTAAAATTTTTTCACAAATTTAACAGGATTATTGCGTAACGGGTGTTATTCTCCCAAATTTCTAAATACAATAGACATTCACTTATTAATTCTGCCTCTCACGTCAAACTTTTCCTGAAAAAACAAACACAAATATAACACAAAATTTTCAACCTGAATACATTAAAAAGTCAGGGAAGGTTTTCCATAAAAGGATTTAGCTTGGAACCCTTTTTTTTTATTTTTAAATTTTTTTTTCGTGAAAAGTTGTTTGGGGTTTCCGAATCGCAAACTTTTAGCCCTTCATGAGTTGTTTTGATTTCCCCCTTTAAAAAAATTTTAAATTATTTACCTATTAACCTGTAAAATATATATTTAAAACTGTGCATTTTTCCCCCTTTTGTTTTTTAAAAACGCACGATTTTAACTAACCCCTTTCCCTGAATGACCAGGGATAAAAGGTTTTACGAAATTTGTTTTAATTTTTGAAAAGAGTTTTGTTTCAACAACCATGTCGACTACAAAATAACTTCTTTTCACTTTCAACAGAAAAAAGTTTTGATAGAATATGTATATTGTTATATAATATTATTATATATATTATATATATAATATATATATATATATAATTATTATATATATAAAAGAAAATAGTAATAGATAGAAATTACAGAGATGACAGATTTAGATACATAGATAGAAAGAGTTTAATTTGCGTGTGTGAACTTTTGGGTGTGGGGTTTTTAATTAAGAATACGTCGAAAATTCACACCACAGACACCACACACCAAAACGCATGCATATAAATCTCACACACCACACACATTATATATTATATATAATATTATATTTTAATATATATAATATTATAATATATATTATATAATATATATTTGTGTGTGTGTGTGGGTGTGGTGTGTTGTGTGTGTCTATTGTGTGGTGGTGTGTGTGTGTGGGGATAGATAGATAGTGGTGATTTTTGATAATAAATTTTAAAAAATTAGTAGATAATGATAGATGATAGATAATGGGAAACAGATAGTAGATGATAGATGATAGATGATAAGTAAAAAAAACAAAAACACACAACCCCACACACACAACACACAACCCACACACCACACACACCAAATATATAATTTTATATATATATATATATATTAAAATATAATATATATATATAAAATTTATATAATATATTATATCTATTTTAAAAATATATATATAAATATATATAATAAAAATTATAAATATAATAAAATTATATATATATTAATATATAAATATATAATATATAAATATAATATATATAATATATACAATAATATATATTATTTAAAAATTTATTTTTATATTATATATGTAAATATATAATATTATATTTTTTTAATATATTATATATTAAAATATTATAATACCGGGACTCGAACTTAGGTCACTTCTGGTATAAAACCGGGGGCCATTTTAAACACCATCCACACGCCCCACTAAAAGGATTGCAATAGGATCTTTCTAGCCCATAGACATTACCATCACTCATAATTGAGAAA
>NC_051391.1:53290059-53295059 GCF_015228065.2 Penaeus monodon
GAATTTGTGATTGAAGTTATTAAGAGCATCTTGAACAGACTGGAAATCATTAACAGATCCTTGCAATACTGCAGTTGATCTATAAAGATTCCAGTCTGCATGTTCAAGTCGCCATCTCTGCACTTTATTGACTGGAATACCATTCACCTCCTCCAAAATTATTGGAAAGTGGTCGCTTCCATGTATGTCTTCCATGACCTGCCAAGTGAAGCTCAACTGTGAATCAGGTGAGCCTATTGATAGGTCTATATTGGAGAATGTCCCAGTTTGAATTTGGAAATGTGTGGGAGTGTCACTGTTCAGTAAAACTGCATCTACTCTTAAGAACAAGGACTCCAAGACCCTTCCTCGAGGGTTGCACAAAGTGTCTCCCCAGAGGTGATGCCGACCATTGAAATCTCCCATGAGTAGAAATGGATGTGGCAATTGCCCAAGTAGATTTTCCAAATCATTTATTTTGAGATTATGTGGAGGAAGGTAGATGGATGCAACAGTGTAAGGTCGTGTCAAGCCTATTCTCACCTCACAGCCTTCACCTGCAGTGTTGTCTGCAGGTGGATGGCCTGGAAGGGAATATCATTACTGCTACTCCTCCATGAGGTCCATTATCAAAGGTCCCATAATGGGCCTGAACTTGGAATCCTCTCGGGAAAATGGGACGATTTTCCTTGGTCATAATCTCTTGTAGGCATACACAAACTGGATTACGTGAAGCTATCAGATGTTGCAGTTCTTCCCATTTTGCATGAATTCCCTGACAGTTCCATTGGATTAGGGTACCCAGTTCTTTATATTATTTCTTCATAAGGTGTTTGGCAGCACCTGTGGTCAAGGTTTGCCCCACACCTTTAGGCTGTCCCTTTCCAGGATCCTGGGAGTACCTTTTTAATGGTTGTTTACCTGTGGAACTAGTTTCCACAGGTTTCCCTTGAACAGGTTCAGGATTTCTTTGCCTGGGCAAAGAACAGACCTGAGCCTTTGCTTCAGGGGCATTCTTTCTAGCAGTGGAGGCCCCTGTGGACGTTGTGGCAGCTGGTGTCTTTTGGACAGGTTCAGGATTCCTTTGCCTTGGCAAACGGCGTGCCTGAGCCTTTACTTCAGGGGCATTCTGCCTAGCAGCAGAGGCCCCTGTGGATGTGGTGGCAGCTGGAGCTGTCACCATTGAGGTCTCTGGAGCCTTCAATGATGGCTCCAAAGACCTTACTTTGGGAGGAGGAGTCTCCTCAATAGACCCCTCGCTCCTACTCCGTTTCTGGTGGAGCAACTCACCAGAGGCAGTGTCAGCAATTTGGGACTGAGGGTTAAAGGAAGTGGCAGAGTGTGTGTTGTAAGAAGCATTGGAGGGCAAGGGCTGGTGGGAAGGAGGATGGGCTAGAACCAAAGTAAAGGACCTTCCTGGCTGTACAAAAAGCACACGGGCACGTCACTTTGACTCTGGAAAACTAACTTTCTCCTTGCTCCTTATTACCAATACTTCCTTTTCAAATTTGTACCTTTTACATTGCTTTGAAGAAGCGTCATGAGCTTCTTTGCAGTGGTAACAACATATTGGACCTGGACAGTTGTCATCTCCTTGATGACCTGTTGTACCACACTTTACACATACTCTTGGTTGTCCATTTTCTTTAAAATGGCAAGAATTGGCTCCATGCCCATAACCCTGGCAGTGGAAGCACTGCATAGGGTTGGGCACATATGGCTTTACCTTGAGGTGGTACCATGCTAACTTAACCGATTCTGGAAGGACTAATGTGTTAAAAGTTAGAAGAAGAGCTGGTGTCGACTGTTCCAAACCATCAACTTTCTTCCTAAAAAGTTTTACTGCCACTACATTAAAATTCTCTATTTCCTCTAATAGTTTCTCCTCGGAATACCTCATCAAGTCTCGGGAAAAGACCATTCCCTTACACTGATTGAGGGTTTTGTGAGGAGAACATGAAACTTGAGCCCCAGGAATGTCGCATATTGCATGCAGACGGTCACTCTCATCTGGTGACGAAACCTCAACTATCAGGCTACCATCTCGCTGTGGGGTGATGCGAGGATCACGTTGACATACTTCAACTATTTTCCGATGTACTTCAAAAATGTCAAGATCCATGATTGATACACCATCAATGGTCTTCACTACTAGGTACTTACTATATGAAATGCTTTCATATTTACCAGGTAAGATTTCCTTAGTGGATTGAGGAGGACTTTTCCCCTTCTTACCTGGTTTGGGAGCCCGGGAACCATTACAATTCCCATTCTTGCCATTTGGAAGAGTGACAAGGTGTAATGTTCCAGAGGGAATGGTTGAGGAATTGCGTAGGTCGTCAGGGAGAGAGTTAGATCTTTGTAAATTTGTAGTACTCATACAAATTGGAATTCTTCATTTCCTCATCCCCCCACCCACCATGGAGTCCAACGAGGGGAAGCTATAGTTGAGGCTCAAAATCTCCCAACAGCCACAAGGATAATGAGGAAATATACACAGCCACTATTACAGTACTGATGGCAGTCACGGGACCTATGCGCTACCGACTGAATAGTGCCTGCTTGACCCTAGCCATATTTGACCAGCCGATTGACTTGACCGGGCCTTAATCAAGCCACCCGTCTAACCAGAATAAAGGACCAAAGAGGTGTGTTGCTTGCTGCATGGCGCAGCATGCAGCATTGCTCAATCTCCAGGACTCCTGTCTCCTGGTAATACGGGATGCCACGCATGGCAAACACACGTGAGAGAGCTCTCCCTGGTCCAAGATGGAATGAACCAGGGGTGGGTACACCATCCCCTCTCGTAGGCCTTGGTGCACCAGGAAGCCATTTTGTCTCATCCCTCACTGGTGACCCTCTGGTAGCCCTCTGGTCCAGCTCACCAGATCATTGGGACCTCAAGCCCCCCCCACCGCGGCAATTCGGCTTCCGTTAGGGGGGTGACAGCCCAGAGATATAGACTACGTTACCAAGGTATGCAAAGCTCTCTGTGACTTCAACGTCCACTCCGCATGGATCGACTGAATGGGTTCCTCTAACAGGCCCCCAAAGTCCTGAATCTTGGTCTTGGTCCAGGAGACCTCTAGACCCAAGGGTTTCGCCTCATTGCTAAATAGATCAAGAGCTGCCACCAGTGATTCCAGGGACTCAGATAGTCAAGATCTGAGACCTTGATATTGTTCCACACTGACTTTGGATAGTAGCTCTGCCCATTATCCAGTCCGTGCAGGTGATGAAAAGTGTTGGTGCAAGGACACAGCCTTGCCTCATCCCTGAATTAACAGGGAAGAAGTTCGACAGGCCCCCACCACACTCTACAGCACTATCACAATCGGTTCATAGGCTTTCTATTAGGCCAATAATCTGTGTCGGAATTCCCTAAGTCTCAGAATCTCCCATAGCGATTCTCAATGCACCGAGTCAAACACCTTCTTGAGGTCGATATAGGATGCAAACAACCCATAACTGAACTCGCAACGGCGTTCCACCATTACTCGAAGCGCTAGGATACGATCTATTGTGGACTTGCCAGGAGTGAATCCAGACAGTTCCGGTCTCTGGTGTATTAGTAAGTGGTCGCGGATCTGTTTCAGAAGAATGTGGGAGAAAACCTTGCCTGGTATACTGAGCAGCATAATGCCACAGTAGTTACTACAATCCCAACGATCCCCTTTCTCCTTCTAGAGAGGGATGACCACACCCCTCAACAGGTCAGGGAAAATGGAACCAGACTGATGGCAGTCAAGACTGCATGCAAGCCATAGGTTCATCCACAGTCTTTAGCAGTTCAGCAGGGATATCACATATGCTTGCAGGTTTCCCGCACTTCAGCTTGGAAATCACCATCCTAATCTCAGTTAGTTTAGGAGGTTCCTCGCTGATGGGTGGGTCTGGCACAGGTATTGTGATACCACTTGTATCCAAGCTAACTGTTGGTGGGTCTATCTGGTACAGCTGCAAAAAATACTCAGCCCAACGATCACAAACATGATCTGAGATGATCTGTCCATCCACTGAAAGGACTGCAGTCATCTGCGAGGGGAGCTTAGAGTTCAGTTTTCTCGGGGCTTGGTAGGCAGGGACAAGAAATTGCCTTGCAAGACTCGTGATGAATTGTTCCTTTTCCCTTCTCAGCAGTGTCCGAGCCCTATGCACCAAAGAGCGACGCAAGTCCTGATTGCCATTCAGCCAAGGCATGTGACATGCTTGAGTGGCCTCCAATGTCTCCTGAGAGATGAAATTCTGCCTTGCCCTCGGGCGTAAGCCAATGGACAATTGTTTTACGCTTGAAGGACTCCCACAGAGCAACTGGGTCCATCAGGTTATCAAGTTCTGTGAATCGATCAGATACTGCTGTGGCAAACCCATGGAGACACTCCTCCTTCCTCAGTCTCCAAGTAAAATACCCTAGAGTGGCCACTGGAGGGACGAGGAGTTTTGAGTTGGACCCATAGGGTAGCCACTGCCAGCCTATGGTCAGTGCCAAGGAACTCGGCACTCTGGAGGATCCTCCATCCAGTGCTGATAAGAATATGGTCGATCTCTTTGGCCATAGTACCCGATGGGATCAGCTCCCAAGCCATGGGAGCTGAAAGACATCTCGTAGCCAGCTCAATCACAGCAGGATATTGCATTGAAGTTACCCAGAATGATGCAAATGTCTTGCTGGGGGCAATTGTATGCCACGGATATGAGTTTGGCATAGTATGCCTCATACACAATAATTTTGCAAACATTAGTAAGAGCATACACAGCAATAAGAGACACGAAGCCAAAAGCATGATTCAGTCTCAATGCTATAATACGCTCATCAACTGGTGTTATCTCAACTACCGAGGGTAGAATTCGGTTGGAGATGGCTATGGCCACTTCCTGAAGGTGATGACCATCTCCGCAGCTTGATCAGTGATATGTATACCCACCCATAATAATTGTGCTGCTGCCAGATCTTCTCACCTCTGAGAGGGCAGCCACTTCAATTCCCTCAATAGAAGAGGTAACTGCTTGTCCTGCCACAA
>NC_051391.1:53312559-53320059 GCF_015228065.2 Penaeus monodon
CTTATTCGTATTAATCAGAATGGTAATTAGCGTGATCAGCTGAGAAGTTGCAATTGAAAAGAGCACTGCATTACTCTTCAAATTTTAAAAAAAACAGTGGGTTGGTTTTATATTGAGTCTATATCCAAGGAAATATAAAGTTACAATGTTAATTAACGTATCTGCAAACACTGATAGCGAAAGGGGAATAACAAACACAAATGGCAAGAGTATTTTCAAAATAATCCAAAAAAAATCCGCTTGGTTGGTTTGGTAAATTGCCTTAAAACATGACTACAGTTTGTTATATTAAGAAAATGTGGTGTTACACGGAAGAAAATCATATAATTATAAACAATGATAGAAATATAGTGAAGTTACCATTATATCAATGCTGTAGTAGCACCACAATGAATTGAGGAAAGAGAATAGTTAAAGCTTTTCTGCATTTTTAGTTCTAGTATTTTTGTTTCTAAGATGAAATTGGAAAGTTATCAGCGAAAAGGTTCAAAGAGGGTGTGGGAGATTGTGAGAAAAGGGAGAGAAATAGCTTTCAGAAGAAAAAGAGAGCAATGGCATTCGAAAGAGGAAAAAGAAAAGGGGCGGAGAGGGACAGTGGGGAATTAAAAGAAAACACAGGCACGGCGGAAGTGGTAGAATGGAATAATAACAAGTAGTAGTTTTAGAATGTATTGCGATGAGTCTAAGCGATGAGTCTATTTTACAAACTCTCTCTCTCTCTCTCTCTCTCTATCTATCTATCTATCTATCTATCTATCTATCTATCTACCTACCTATGTATAAATATACTGAGAAAGAGAGAGAGTCATTTCTTTTCCACTTCTGGATGTTTTATGGTCTGAGAGTGAGACAGAAAGAAAATGTCATCTTTATGTTACTTTCGGAATGCGATATAATTTTTTCTTGTCTTTCATTTCTCTTTTCATGAAGAGGGAATAGACCCAACTGTATCTTCAAAGTTGAGAGCTTTTAGACATATTGACTATAGGCTCAAAGAATCATCTGACCTTTCTCGAGAGGCCACTTTGCAGAGAGCCTTTTCATCAGAGCTCTGCGTTTTCCAGGAAATCTGATACACGTAGAATTTAAACATTGTAGCGTAGGTATGTACACTCGCTCACCAACGTTCGTGGGCACCTTACCGTTTTTATTTTATTTATTTATTTATCTAGGATAAAGAAGAATAATGCTTAAAACTCCAAAAATAACTGTAATGTACCTGAATACTGACGTTGGTACCTATTGCTTAGAACGGAGTATTATACATGTTTTCATATATTCATTTATTTTCATTTATATATACAGAAATAATATACATACACACACACACACACACACACACACACACATTTTCTTTATGTAATATTTGTTTACATATTTTTGGGGATACCAAAAGCAATATTGAGTTATGAACATAAAAAAAGGTTTATGTTATTCAGTCCATCCTGTTGACAGACAAAACTAAACTGTGGTGCATATAGACAAATATGTATATAGATCGATTGATAAATAAATAAACAGATAGGTAGATAAGCAGAGAGACAGGTAGATAGATAAATAGATATATAGATAGGTAAACAGATGATAGATTGATACATACATAGATAAGAGTAACATGGAGAATACAATAGGATATGGATACATGTTGTGTGTGTGTGTGTGTGTGTTGTGGAGTATGTGTGTGTGTGTGTATGTGTGTGTGTGTGGTGGTGGTGTGTGTGTGTGTGTGTGTGAGAGTGTGTGTGTGTGTGTGTGTGTGTGTGTGTGTGTGTGTGTGGTGTGTGTGTGTGTGTGTGGATAGATAGATAGATGTGTGTATGTATATATATATATATATATATATATATATATATATATATATATATAGATAGATAGATAGATAGATAGATAGATAGATAGATAGATAAGTAAATAGACAGAAACACACACTCACACACACATACAGACACACTCACACACACACACACACATATTCACTCACTCAAACTAACACACACAGATGCATGAGAACGCCTTGGGTGCAAGCAGGTTTTTGGCGAGATCTATGAGACTGATAATATTCAAGATGTGCAGAGTGTGTGGAAGAGCCTCAGGTCGCGGTAGATGGGGAGGGGTTGAAGGCGATAGCACGGACAGGGAATGAGAAATGTCCAAGATGACGTATGTATTCATGACCTGTGTGGAAGCATGACGCATTTTTGTATTTATAATTTTTTTCATTAATTCATTTTTTATTATTTTTTCCCGGGGAGGGGGATTGTATCGCCTCCTTTTGGGATAAAAAAACCTTTTTTGAATTAGCATTTTTTTTCTGCAATATGGAAAATATATATTTACTGTTACGTGATCATTTAAAAGCAAAGCAAGTACCATTACTGTATTCCACTGACTAGTTTTAAACAATCTGGTTAATCAGGCAAATTAATTCTAATTAATTTCATTGATGAGTGGTTTGAAGTCGTATCGAAAATAACGTTTGTGTTTAATAATATGTAACAACAGACAGCACCCTTGTGCCTTCCAATCTGAATTTCCCACAAAACTTCATGGAATATTTACAACCAAAACGCAACTCCCTGGATGATTTATTGCATGCACGGCAGCAACTCCTCCGTTGCCTTTGCTCGTTGAAGAGATCTACTGTGTCTGTGCAATATCTTCCCAGATCATGAGTGTGCGTGACAGGGATTCAGTATAGTGGGAGAATGCAGTAAGGGCATGCTATATCTTTTTTGACGTGGAATGATGATAATAAAATTGGGGCCATCGTTTTATATTTTCTTTCTTTCTTTCTTTCTTTTTCTTTTCAGTGAGTGTGTGTTTTTCTGTATAAATCTATCTTTCTGCTCTCTCTCTCTCTCTCTCTCTCTCTCTCTCTCTCTCTTCTCTCTCTCTCTCTCTCTCTCTCTCTCTCTCTCTCTCTCTCTCTCTCTCTCTCTCTCTCTCTCTCTCTCTCTCTCTCTCTCTCTCTCTCTCTCTCTCTCTCTCTCATTTCATTTCCCATTTCTTTGTTACCGTTTTCTTTCCCACTTCAGGAAATTTTATGGTCGGTTGAATGGCATGTCACGGTAATTTCATGTCAATATATGACGACGGGATTTCTTACGATTCCCTGTCATAATTCTCTCTCTAAATGACATCCGTTTTTCCTCGCGACCGAAAAACACGCAGTTCTGATTAGGAGTTGGTCGTAGAGGGTGATGTACCGATCGATAAGAATTCGATCGAAAGTAAATATGTCTGGGAGCGAGAACCTTTTAATGTAGAAGAAGCTTCTTTAAGGAAAAACTGAATTTACCCCAAGACTGAAGCAAAAGTATTGATAAATTACAATCTTACGTAGATACGTTTGTGTGTGTGTGTGTGAGTGCGTGTGTGTGTGTGTGTGTCTGTGTGTGTGTGTGTGTGTGTGTGTGTGTGTGTGTGTGTCTGTGTGTGTGTCTGTGTGTGTGTGTCTGTGTGTGTGTGTATGTGTGTGTGTTCTCTATCTTCTCCTTCTTGCCTTCTTTTATCCAACAAGACCGAGAAATTTCTAATTTATTATCTCAAATAAAGGTAAAGTTCTCCTGGAATAACGACTCAAAGCAGTTTCTTGAAAATGCCAAAGTTTTAAAATCATTTGAGAGAATCTAATAGCATTAAACATTCAGTACTTGGAAGATCATCGGAGGTCCAGAGTTATGGGAAAGACTCGAGGTTAGAATTATGTCAATAAGTACATTAGTACGAGAAACATATGGTGGTGGGAAGCGCAAGAGTTGGGAGGCGCAAAAAAGAACATGAGTGAAGAAAGGGACGTTCGTTAAGTATAAAGTTGATCACATTTGCTATATAGTATGATGGAAGTTAAAACGATTTCCTTCTCCTTTTTTGTCCTTAATTCTCAATAAGCCAAGTAAATTCACGTTACTGACATGCTATAATGTCCTTCCGGTGGCCATTGAAAGTTGTATTGTAAAGGGATATGGAACATAATGGGCAAATCAGTATGGGTTTGGAGAATTCAAGAGATTTAAAACCTCTGATTCAGAAAAGACAAATAGTCATCAGTAAACACAAACATAACCTTGCTTTCAAGTGTCTTCTAGTACGTGAACATTTATTTATGCAAGGGGACATTACTTTCATTTTTAAGGTCTTGGAATCAATTATAAATTATACCATCGCATCATATTTTAAGATTTTACCCCCCAGTTGCTGTATAATTTCTTTTCAGCGAAATAGCTTCCAGAAAATATCTTATGTGTCCCCAATATACCGTCGATCCAGGCCGCTGATACAATATAACGCTTGACGTTGATTTATAGTCAACACAAAAGGGAAGCAAATGTCAATTAAAACTGGTTTAACCAAAGGAAATCTAAATTACAATGAATACAAACTTTGCCTTTGTTTGACTTGGAAAGTTCTGTTGAACGAATGCAGCAGTATGAACCATGACTTTCATTTATGTCAACGCTTTAACGTTAGTTCAAGTCCCCATTAAATGCAAACACCAGCACGGAGGAAATTGTAAGGAAAGAGGGTGGATGCTCTTGTAAGGAGGGGAATGCAATGGCCAGAGCTCAGGCTGGATTTATTGACTTTTGCAGTTTGAAAGATTTCGCTCTCTGTCTGTCCGTCTGTCTTTGTCTCACACAGTTCTCTCTCTCTCTATCTATCTATCTATCTATCTGTCTGTCTATCTGTCTATCTCTATCTATCTATCTAGCTAGCTATCCATCTATTTAACCACTTATCTATATATCTTTCTATCTGCCTCTCTCCTCCCTCACCCTCACCGTCAACCTCTCCTTCTCTCCCTCTCTCCCTCCCTCCCACTCTCCTTTTGTTTCTTTCTCTCTCCCTCCCTCCCACTCTCTTTTTCTTTCTCTCTCTCTTCCTCCCTCCCTCCCCCCCCCCCTTTCTCTCTCTCTCTCTCTCTCTCTCTCTCTCTCTCTCTCTCTCTCTCTCTATATATATATATATATATATATATATATATATATATATATATATATATATATATATATATATAGACACACACACAAATCTGTCTTGTAGTGTTTGTTAACTAACACTGTGTATTGAAATCCAGTTTGAACATTTTATCAAAACACCACGCAGGATATTGCATATAAAACGCTGTCCATGAGGCAGATGCATAACCTACAATCTACATAGTTGTGTGATATCCGATCATGTATCATTCAGGCTTCCATTGTTCCTGAAACTCTTTTCTATTTAATGCCTAATGTGTTTATATATTTACTTGTTTATTTATTTATCTGTGTATTTGTTTGTCTGTATTTTGATGCGTCTATGTAGTTAATCAGCAACTTTTTTCATTTGCAGAATAAAAACACTTCTAGCTAGAATGTCATGTATATTTTAATGTTGTAATTGCAATGTCATATTACTTATCCCCTCTATGTTTCTTCTGACGGCCTTTATTAAGAGATATTTATAATAACGATCGCAAAATGAAGCTCTGAATTGTGTGTGTTTGTGTGTGTGTGTGTGTGTGTGTGTGTGTGTGTGTGTGTGTGTGTGTGTGTGTGTGTGTGTGTGTGTGTGTGTGTGTGTGTGTGTGTGATGTAAATATCAATGACTTTCCTATTTACATTAATGCTTAATATGTGCTGGAAAATAATTGATGGGAAAACGGACCACTTGTATATCCATGAATTTAGTATAATTCCTTTTATTTTCACAAAATAATTTTACCTTCTGGATAAGCAAAGTACCAAATATCCCCAGAGTATAATATAAAACAGTCTTTTCTTCAAGAAAGTTTCACAAAATAAATCAACGTGATATATGACCCTCCCGAGAAAGTTGAAACAAACTGAAGCTAATAATATTAAGGAATATTTTGCCGTTACGCTTACAAGATTTAACGAATACTCCCCAGCCTTGTTGGACAAAATATAGGAAAACACAAATTTATTGTAATGCCTTCCTCCTCTCATATGGTAAGACTTCCGCTGTGAGATTAAGGTTCTTACTCTCCTGTGTGAGAATCTACTGCTATTCCCCCAGACGCTGCAGCCAAGCGTATCTCCCCTGCATATGAAGGTTTAACTCGACGCTCCCTACTATTACAGAGGCTATGATGAAATTTACATTAATCTTTTTTCCATGATAAATGCACAATTAGTAGCTAGATTGAAGAGGATTGTTTTGCAAGTGATGATTATTTAGTGTCTGTGTTTAATGCTATGCTATGAAGTAATGAAAGAAGCTGATATAGCTCAATACAATCTGATAGATAATCTGATGTTCCATGAAAGAACGCTGTGACACATAGATACAGTGTTTCGGATAAAAAAAATGTATCAACGCCTCTCTTTTCTATCTCTCTCTTTTTATATGTGCATATACAGGCAGATATATATAGATATAGATGTATATATGTAAATACATGTGTGTGTGTGTGTGTGTGTGTGTGTTGTGTGTGTGTGTGCGGGTGTATCTGTGTGAGTATGCGTATATGTGTGTGAGTGTATGTGTGTGTGTGTGTGTGTGTGTGTGTGTGTGTGTGTGTGTGTGTGTGTGTGTGTGTGTGTGTGTGTGTGTGTGTGTGTGTGTGTGTGTGTGTGCACGCGCGTGTAAATAACAGAACAAGAGGGAATCATATGCAAATTCCTCTGAAATGAAACAGAATCATATCCATCAAAATCGAAACACGAGAACTACTCTCATAACGAGTGATCGCAACTTACCCCATTCCAGCAGACAAACAGGTCTTAAGTCGAGCTCCCATTGCAGGCAAGCAGCAAAGTGCAGGAAGAGATGAGGAAGGAGCTGGGCTGGTAATCGAAAAGAAACAAAGGACCGCTTCTCAAACTCACTCCGGATTTATTTACTCGTCCAGATTGGAATTCACTCCCTCCCAGTCTTCCTTCCCTGTTTCTGGGGCACCGTCGTCTTATTACTTGTGTTTGGACACAGTTCGCGGTAATGCATTCTTTTTTTTTCTTTTTTTTTCGTTTCATTAGCTCTGTAGACAGGGATTCTCATTACAGTTATTTAGATTTACTGAATATGTATAAAGTAAACACTACACACGTAAATACATATATGTATACTTACATACGTATATAAAGGCCGGGCCATAAGTGAAAGGCCCGGGTGAAGCCAGAACTTCGTAAATCTCAAGCAGCACGTATATAATATATATATATATATATATATATATATATATATATATATATATATATATATATATATATATATATATATATATATATATGTATATGCAATATATATGTGTGTGTGTGTGTGTGTAGACGACAAGTAACAAGCATCAAAGAGTGGGCTGGTTATTCCGCAACAGAATTACACAATCATGAGATCAGACTAGACTGGTGTTGTTAAGCTCGAAGATCATCTTGTGGATATATATACCTTTCAAGATGAGGTTTACATGCGGTGGACAGAATCTTACAGTTATCCTATATCCTATATCCTATATCCTATACACCTATTGGAGCCCCTATGGACGAAAACTCGGAATAA
>NC_051391.1:53338544-53357022 GCF_015228065.2 Penaeus monodon
TTTTTTTTTTTTTCTTTTTTTTTATAAAAATTAGTTATTTTTTTTTCTTTTTTTCTTTTTTTTCATCATCATCATCATCATCACTACATCCATCATCATAAATTATCACCCATCTCATCATCATTATTATTATTTTATGTTAAAAAATAAAAAATAATTTTAACAAAAATAATAATAAAATAAATAATAATAAAAATTAAAAATAAAATAAGATAATTATTATTATTTTTTTTAATTATTTTATTATTATTTTATTGTTTTATTATTATTATTTCTTTACTGTTAAACCAAAAGTGATAGGAAAATTTTTTCGTCGACACTATTAAAGGGGGTATTTTTGGTAGTAAGGGGTCTGTTGTTTGGTTTAAACCCTAAATAAAAAATTTGGGCCCTCCACCTTTTCCCAATGTTTTGGATTGTTTGTTCATCAAAAAATTTGCTTGGGGTTGTCTTACAGGTTAATTTTTACAGCTATTTTTAAAACCTCATTTTTGTTAAACGCATTATAGTTTTCTTTGAATTTTATTTGTGTTTGAAAAGGGATTAAAAAACCGGGAAAGAAATTCTTTACATACAGAATAAGGTGTGTGTGTGTGTGTGTGGGGTGTGGTGTGTGTGTGTGTGTGTGTGGTGTGTGTGTGTGGTGTACATATGTCTTTTTAAATATATGTATATATCAATACATATACATATATTAATAAAAATTATATATTATATATTTATATATAGTATATATAATATATAAACCTATGTATATACCTATTGTATTTGTGAACACACCACCAACCACCACACACACCAACACACACACACACACACACACACCACACACACATAACACTCCACACACACACACACACACACACCACCACCACACATACACACCACACCACTCACAGAACACACATAGCGTATATGTGAGCAAACACACATACTCCGACACACACACCCACACACAAAACACACACACACAAACAACACCACACACACACACACACCACACTCACAGACACACACATAAGCGATAGTAGCACACGAAAAATGGATTTGGCGGATAATGAAAATGGCCTTGCTTTGGCTTTATTCGCTTCAAAGTGACGGTCGCAGGCTGACTCCTTCTGCCGAGGGATGGGGAATGTCCCCTTTTATTACGCCCTTCCTGGCGGCCTTGCTTCCAGGCTGGAGTGTCGTTATCGCCGGACGGGGGTGTCGCTGGCTGCTCGGGGGACATGTGGTCCCCTAGAGTCCTTGATGAACCAGGCCGATGGGTGCAAAGTGCTGCTTCGTGATAGTAGACTCAGGGGGCGCGACAGGAGGCACGCTTGGCACAGCACAGATGTTGGAGCGCCTCTTTGATTCGCAACACCAAAGGTGGCCTCCACACTCGAATGTTCTAAATATTATAAAAATGTTATACATATAAATAGAAAACATATATATTATATATTATATTATATTTATATATATATATAATAAAATACATAACAATGTACAGACACGCAAATATAATCTTGACGTCACTCCGCGCGTAAGCTGAGCAACAGACAATTCTGTTTTTTTTCGTTTTTTTTTTCTTTTTGTCTTCAAATTACGATTTATCCCTACTAACCCCCTCCCTCTGTTCCCTTCCTCTTCCTTCACGTAGAGGGATCAATTCCATTAAAGAGGGCCGTCATTGAAGACATGCAATACGCATTTAGTATAATTGCATGTCGCCCTGTCACTTCTTTTTCGGACTACAGCTCCTCGACTATCATTGTTACTTGTGATTGTTGTCAGTGTTTTTTAGTCTTCTCTTTTTTTTATCTATCAGTGTTTTTCGGATTGGTATCATTGCTATTGTATATTGACAGTGATATTATTATGATGTTTTATTATCATTATTATTTTTAGTAGTAATATCATTAGCATTATTGTTATTGTTATCATTATTATTATTATAACTATTTTATTATTATCATCATAATCATCATCATCATCATCATCATCATCATCATCATCATATCACATCATATCATCTCATCATTATTATTATTTATTTTTGTTTAAAATAATAATTTTAATTTTTACAATAATAATAAATAATAAAATAATAATAATAAAAATTTATAATGAAAATTATTATTATTATATTATTATTATTATTATTATTATTATTATTATTATTATTATTGTTGTTGTTGTTATTATTATTATTGTCTTTACTGTTGTTGTTGCTGTTGCTGTTGTTTTTGTTGTTGTTGTTGTTATTATTATTATTATTGTTGTTATTGTTATTATTATCATCGTTACTGACAAAATTTAACTCTCATCCCTCAGTTTGCGTTCACAATAATAATATTTCTTTTTTCTTCTTTTCTGTAGTTGTGTTCTTGCTGCTTTCATCCAAATACGCAAATAGTATCCATCGTGAGTGTACTGTGCACTTTACTATCATAACCCTAAAACCTCTCAATCACACATAAAGAAATTAAAAAGAAATGACTTGCTATCATCGGCAGCAGTCAGATGAAATAGTCTATTGGCTACTTTCCTCTTTATGTAAATGCGGGATAGACAGACCGGGAGAATCGCGTTTCAGAGAGTAGGATGCACTACTTCGAAGCATTATTTTAAAGTGATGGTGTTGGTTAAAGGTGTTATGTGCAATTAAATGCAGCGCTCTTATCAAGACTTAACCTGCTCTGACCTACACATGTATACAATAGAATGTAAATGTAATTTTCAGTTCACTGTGTATTTATTATACCTATGTATCATGGATGTAGGTTCGATGTATATATGGAATGTATGTATTTTATCTTATCCGTGGTATGTATTTATTTATATGTATATATATATTATATATTATATATATAGATATTATATATATATATATATATACATATTTTATATATATATATTATTTTATCACGATATATATATAATATATATATATAATTATTATAATATATTTTATTTATATATATATACACACACCCACACACACACACCACACCATAAAATAAAAAATATAATATATATATAAATATATAATTATATAAATTATTAATATAATAATATAAGATATAATAAAGATGTATATTATATATAGGGATATATATATATGTATGTTTAAATATTTTATTTAAAATATAAATATTTTATATATATACATATATTAAAATATATATATGTATAATATTTCAATATGTATTACATTTATATAATATATATATATAATATATATTATATATAATATATATATATAATTTTATATATATGCCCCACACACACCACCACATACATACAAAGATACCACACACCACACACACACACACACAGCACACACACACACACACAACACCAAACACAAAATATATTATATATTTTATATATCTTATATATCCATATATATATATATTAAAATATACACACACAAGTATTATATATACTGCATCATAAATACATACATAATAATAATTTCATACATACAATTTCATACAAACATACATACATACATACATTTATACATACATACATACGTACATACATAAATACATACATATATCTCTTTCCTGATACATATATATATATATATATATATATATATATATATAAAATATATATATATATGGTGGATTGTTGTTGTGTGAGGGTGTGGTGTGTGGTGTGTGTGTGTGTGTTGTGTGTGTGTGGTTGTGTGTGTGGTGTGTCTTTGTGTGTGTGTGTGCACAGACCACACAGACACCACAGACACACACGACATATACACACACACACACACCACACACACACACACACACACACACACACACACACACCCACACCCCACACCACACACACACACATTCACACACGCAGGTACGCACACATATACACCCGGACGATAAAAAAGTATACGGCAAAGCAAGTCCTAAACACTGTCATGGGAAGTTTAGCAGCATGTAACCTCAAGTCTAAGTTCTAACAAATTTTGAAAAATTTTACTCTTAACTCCTCCCTCCTCCTACCGAGGGAAAACCCCATTAATGCAATGGTTTTTGCGAGCGCGAACAAGAGTACTAATGATCCTGGAGTCCCGGGATTGACTGTTATTCATTATGACCTCCCTTGTCACTTAAGCCATTTAAAGGCGCGTCACCCAGGTGCCTTTAACATTCTCCTCGTGGCTTTTGGGGTGTGTAACTCATACGATTGGGAGTCCTTGGGGGGGGGGGGCGAGTGCTGCTGCTTCTTGTACCTTGCTATTTACAGGGTACAAGGTGCAGGTACACATCTCCTTGGCTTATTTTCTGGTGGACGGTTGGCGCTAATATTTAACATGGTGGATTCCCCGCATGCTTTCATTATGCTGTGGCTGCTAGGTGCAATTAAGCGCCCAGCATAGCTTCCCTTCACTCCCTTTTTCTATCCATAAGGGGAGGGAGTGAGGATATGAAAATAATTTCCACGGGTATGGACGATACACAACACGCATTCAAAAAGATTTGCGAGAAAAAAAAAATAAATAAATAATGGAAGGGGGGTAGATGGTCAAAAAAATGGGGTAGAAGATGATAAACACCATGGCAACTGAGAGATAATGTTTTTCCAAAAAAGAATATAACTGTGCTACAAAGGGGAACGTCGCCAGATTGTGATAGGCTTGTAATGTAGTGAAACCCGTTGTGGTATTTTGGAAATATTAAACGCTATCCGGGGGGAAAAAATTCATACAAAGACTCGTTTACTTCATTGAGAAGTTTTCGATTAACTGCGAGCATATGTTCTAGAGAGCAGTATATTTACAAGAATGGCTGAGTATATCATGGTTATCGACGCTTATCTGAATATCATATTATGTTAATATAAAAACTTTAAGTTTAACATATATTTAAATCACTTCAGATATGCTAATATATATTAAAAATATATATATATTATTATATATAATATATATATATATATTTATATATATATATATTAATATATATATTAGTTCCAGAGGTATACATATGGGTGAACTAAGAAAGAGTTAGAAACTTTGTCAGTTTTGTGTCTATGACTGGTGTGTGTGTTTGTGTGTGTGTATATTTGTGACGTGTAGAAAACCGTCAAGCACAACTATATCTTTAAATGAGAAAGTTTCGAATCCTCCGGATTCATCTCGGCCGTTTTCTCGTGCGAGAGCGGGCTTAGCCCCAGGCAGGTCGCAGGCCTTTCAATCCGCGGATATTTACCGTGTGTATGTGTGTGTAGACCAACCCACACACACACAACACACCACACACACACCACACAAATATTATTATAATATATTAATTATTAATAATTTTATATATATAATGTTGTGGGGTGTTGGTGGGGTGTGTGTGTGTGTGTGTGTTGTTTGGTGTGGGTGTGTGTAAGCGAAAAAGGGCCCCCCGCGTTTCCCCGATGTAGCGACACGTGAGTGGAAGCACCACTTCGCAGATTTAAACGATGGCCACCGCAAGCCACCACAAATATGAGTGAACCCAGAAAATTAAGAAACGCGTCACAGGTGTGAGAGACGAGAGATGATTGGGGGGTCAGTGAAAAGGGTTTAGCTTGGGTTATTCTTGAAGACAGATATGAACCACCCAAGGAACCCGTTCCCCAGGGGGGACGAGGTGGTGGAGGGGCCCAGTTGGCTTGGGGCCGTCTGCTGTGTCTCTCTGGTCTCTGCCCTACGGACGTGTCTTTATCGGCGGTTCTTGACGGATGTTTGTTCCTGTGCGGAAAGAGAAGCGCGGAATTTGTCCTCCCCGGAGAAGGGCTGCGTGTTGACGGGGGTGGTTTGTACATCCGGTCTTGCTACGTATTGTTGACAGTGGTGTGTTTGTGTGTGTGTGTGTCATGCGTGTATTTGGGGGTATGTGTGTGTGTTGCATGCTGCCTGCATTTGTGTGTATGTGTGTGCGTGTTTGTGTGTTTTGTGCGTGCGTTACGTGCGTGCTTGTGTGTTGCTTTCATGCGTGCGTTGTGTAAATATGTGCATGTTTTGGGGCCGCGCGTGTGTGTGTTGTGTGTGTGTTTTTTGTGTGTGTGTGGTTGTGTGTGTGTGTTGTTGTGTTGGGGTGTGTTTGCGTGTGTTGTGCTTTAACTGCGTTTTGCACTAAATTAACCGTGACTCTGTGACCTGATGCAACACCGCGCTAAAAGTAGGATGATCTAACCAAATTCTCAGCCTCCACAACTGGATCATTTTTTGATCAATAATGTATTGCTGTGTGTTTTCCCTGGCGAAATTGAGATCAGCCTGAATTTTTCGACTATTTTCCCCGGCCTGTTTTTCCGTTTGGTTTTTCTATCGTTTGTCTCCCACCAAAGAGAGTTAGTAAATAGAGCAAGTATTAAAAGTTTGGCACTGGAATGATTTTCCCTAAGGAAAAGAATTGTTCAAACAAACTTTTCGAATTTTCTTTATTTCGATTTTCAAATGTTTTTATGGCTGTCAAAACTTTTAAAAAAATATCATTTCAAGATTCCCCTTTTTGGTATTTTTTGGGGGGGGGGGAGGTTATGTAGTGATGTGGCCCAAAAAACCCACATATTTTCCCTTAATTTTACACATAAAATAAAAAAAATTTGCCTGAAAAAAACGAGGCGAAAAACCCCACTCTCGCACCTAGACCCATTTGGGGGTTTAAAAGTGAGCAAATTCCAATGGTTCTTACTTAATGGTTAAAAAGGGGCTTGGTTTCACTAAGGTGCCATGGCCCGCTGATTTTAAAAACGCTTGTTTTTCCCGGGGGTATGTGTATAGGTTTCCCTAAAAGGTAATAAAGGAAATTAATTTTGTGCTTTTCGATAAATCAAAACTTTTTTCCGGTACTCATCTTGTTCGTTTTTTCTCTGATGGGAAGTAAAAAACGAACTTAATAGATGCACGATGTATAGAAATCTCATTTTTGTATTCTGTGCATTATTGGGGTATTATTGCTGAAATGGAAAAAAAACGCTCGTAGAAAAAGATTTTTAAAAAAGACTTCTGAACAATTAAGAAAGTAACTGGTTTAAAATTTCCAAACTAAAAACGTGGAATTAAACTAACTTAACCAGGAAAAAAAAAACGACAGAAAAATGACCATCCTACGTTGTAAGAAAAGTGTAGAAAATAATGTGTTTAGATCTTTAATTTTAAACAAAAAAAAACACAAAAATTAATCGCATATACTCCCAAAGTTTTACAATATCTAGAAAAAAAATGAACTCGTACAAAAATTACAGTTTTTTTTTTAATGTTCATGTAAAAGAACATTTTTCACTAACGTTGTAAATCTAATCAAACAAAAAAACGGAGGGGGAAAAAAAAGGTTTCCCCTTTCCCCTCCTCCTTAAAAGGCAACATAAAAAGAAATGAAAAAAAAAAAAGAAAAATTTTTAAAAAAATTATATATATTAGAAACTTCTCTTCAGAATACAAATCCGAAAACAAAAATCACAAAATAAATCAAAAACAAAAAAACTCCCAATTTATAAAAGAAAAATTTTATTATTTTGCTTTTTGGTTTATTTGAATTTCTACCACTAAATGAGACAGCCCCTCGTAAAATTGCGGGAATTATCATAGTGAGCATACGTAGCAGAGACAGGATGATCTGTTGCTGCATGGCGGCTCTGCGGTGCATGACAGGAATAATCGGGCCCTTAAAGAAACCAATTTAAATGGGAGTGCCACAAATTTCTAGGGAAACATAGGCAAAATGTGTAATATTTTTGGAAGATTATAATACACCCACCCAAAAAAACACACACCCCACACACACACACACACACACACACACAAAACCAAAATATTAAAATTATACACCAACACACACACACCCACACAACACACACACCACCCCCACCACCAAAACACCAAAACACCACAAACAAACACAACCCAAAAAACATACACACCACCCCACACCACACACACACCACCATATATTTAAAATAGTACGGCCCCTGGTCGTCCGGAGTGACCAGGTTTTAGTCCCTTGGTCATCATCATCACCAAACACCAACTGAGTTTGATTATCATTGATTACCAGATAAAACACAAGTTCTTATTTTCCTAAATGGTGAACAAAAGTTAAATTTACGGCAATTAAAGCAATAATGCATCCGGCACGCATACCTTCATTTTTTTTTTTTAAAATTGCGTGAATTATAATCACATTTGCAAGTTACTAACTTCATACCGTGCTAACGCAAATGTGAAATAATTGAAACGTTTTTGTAATTCAGGTATTATTAATTCGTTTCGTGTTAAAGCTGCTTTAAAAGTTGAAGGTTTTTAGCTTAACTGAAAAACAAACCCTTTGGATTCATGCTCGTTTAGGAGCGTACTAAAGGAAAATTATTGTTATGGGGTGTGGAGATATATAATATATATAAATAATATAATATATAATTAATAAATGTATATACTGATGTGTATATATGTAATATAAAAAAAATATATATAATATTACAAAATATATAGATAATATTATATCCCATATTTTAAATAATTTTATATTATTATATAAAGATTTTTGTGTGGCAAATGAATACAAAACACACACAACACCGGTGGTGTTGTTTCATAATATAAAAAATTTTACTAAATTTTTTAAAATATATAATTTTAAAATAAAAATAATAAATAACATATAACATGTTATTATATTATATTTAATATTATATATATATATAATATACATTACATACTAAATAAATATATATATAATAATATAAAATATATAATATATAAATTTTATATATTGTATATATTATATATATATTATATTTTATATATTATTGTGTGTTGTTGTGTATGGTGTGTGTGTTGTTGTTTGTATGTGTGTGTGTGTGTTGTGTGTTTGTGTGTGTGTGTGTTTGTGGGGTGTTGTGTTTGTGTTGTGTGTGTGTTGTGTACATGTATTAGTGATAAAAAAGTAAAAGGAAAAAGTGTTAAATAAGAGACAAAGTGTTTAACCGTGACCCAAAAAGACTATTAATACAAAGTCTGTCTATTAGTTATTTTTTTTATTAATTTTGGGAAAATCCATTTCACTCCTAAAATATTTTAAAAAGGGAGAATCAATTTTTTTTCAATTTCAAAATTTCCATTTTTAAAAAGATTTTAAAATTTCCCTTGTTGGGGGTGGAGTATTTCAGAGTCGCTTATGGAAAAAAATATTCAAAATTTTAAAAAGTTTGTACAAGAAATTGTAGCATCCAAAACCTTTTACCCACTACCACACAAAAACCACACATTCACACCACACACACACACAAAACCACACACACACAAACCCCCCACAACACACACAACACCACACCCCAAACACACACACCACCACACACATACACCCACAAACACACACACACACACACACCCTTTGAGTAAAAGGAAAAAAAATCAAAAAGAACTGCAAAGTTTTGAAAAGTAACTTGTGAAAAAAAAATACTTTTGCTTTTTTTTAAAAATATTATTTTTAACGTTCATCGGAAATTGTAATTTTGCACACGATACCCTTTCTTTTTATTCGGCGAAAAGCGCATGGGGGGGGCGGGGGTATGATGACTTTACCAGGAACTTCCGCCACAATAATGGAAAAAAATAAAATGTAAAAAATGTGATATGATTTTCTCTTTACTCTCTTCTCTCGTATCTATTTTCCCTTCTGTTATCTTACTCATATTTATGTATATTTACATTTAATTTCAAAATTTTTTTTTTAAACTCTCTTCCACGCCTTTTCCTAACACTTTTCGCATTTAGGAAAAAGAGAACGTGCAAATCTGCTTTATATATATACTTATAAATTTTTAAAATTTATATACATAATATAATTTATATATATATATATTATTTTTTTTTTTTTTTTTTTTTTTTTTTTTTTTTTTTTTTTTTTTTTTTTTTGTTGTTGTTGTTTTTTTGAAACGTCTCGTTCTGGGCTATATCGAAAAAAAAATAAAAAAATTATTCGGAAAGCCTTTTCTTCCTTTGTACTTCGTTTTTATATTTTTTAATACATTTGTAAACACCGTGGGCCAATTATTACAACACTAAATATAATCCCCAAAATTGGTTGTAAAAATTTCCCCCTTTTTGAGGTAAAATTATAACTGAAATAATGTCTGTTCCCCCTTTTTATTGTGTTCAGAAAAAAAAAATGTTTGGAGAAAACTTTTTAAATTTATTAGGTACAGTAATGAGTTGAATGTTATCTTATATTAAAACGCGTTTTAAATCCCCCCCCCCTTCTCCTTTTTTCTCTCTCTTTTACTCTCTATCCCTTTCTCTCTTTTTCCCTTTACCTATTTCTCCTCTCTTCTCTCTCTCTCTCTCTCTCTCTCTCTCTCTCTCTCCTCTCTCTCTTCCCCCCCTCCTCTTCTCTCCTTACTTTTTCTTTTTCTTTTTTTTCTCTCTCTTCCTCTCTCTCTCTCTCTCTCTCTCTCTCTCTCTCTCCTCTCCCTCTGCGTGCAAATTTACATGTATTTCTAAAGGGAATAAATCCGTTTTAAATGCAAGGTATGAAAACGCCCTGTCCTCATTTTTTTGACCCCTGCTTCTATTCCGCAAAAAATTGTGTAACCTTTTCTATACGATGGTTTTTAATTATTTATTTATTTTTACTTTCTAGAACTTTAATCCATTTTAAGAAATACTATGTAAAACGTCTTTATTCCTAAGCAAAATAGCCCCATTTATCATTATGAAGTGAACGATGATTCCGGTAATGATAATACTACCAATGAAGTAATTGACAAGTGTGGAAAATTCTACGGAATTAACTCACCCCGTTTCCCATCTCCTTGTTAGGGTTATAACCTGGGCGGTTGGGCAGGATTCTCCTCGCTCTTCTTTATCCAAATGGGCTAATTTTTACATCCACAAATATAATATTGAGTTTTAGGTGCAAAAACCCTTTGCTCCGCTGCTAAGAGAAAATAGACCTGCATTTAAGGGGAAATTTTTCTAGGAAACACCCAGACTGGATGTTGACAATGTGAAGAAACACAGCCACATAATTAAAAAAAAATCCGAGAACAGATGTTCAATTTATCATCTAAAAATCATCATCTCCCTTTGGGTATTTTTCACTGTAAAATTTTAATCCAATCTTAATTTCTGGCTAGTTCTCCCCCCTTTTCAAAACCCCAAGGCACGTTATGCTGGGCGACTTAAATAAAGGCCCACATTTTGGAGAAACCCAGCGTAAAGTAATGGGAAAATTAAGCATTTCATCTATAGACCTGACAGATATGCCAGAACGAGACTAATTTGGAGGTGGGGGGTTTTAACTACTTTTTGAAAATTTTTTGTTCATGGAAATCCCTTTGACTTCACTGGTACGAGTTGTTAGTGACCCTTTGCAATCCGAACAACTATACGTAGACAGCGACCCCGCCCAAAAACCCAGGCTCAGAAAAATTATCCACCGGGGTGGAGCCCTTCAAGCACGGGGCTAGCTGATCACCTATGAATAACAAATGTTTAAAAATTTTCTAGGTTTAAACAAATTTTTTACGCACATAACACATGGGGCTGTTCCGAAAAACCCCGAAAAAAAAAAGGCCCGGGCCCCCATACACGGGGGGGGATCAAGACCCATTTTGGCCAAAAAACATAAACGGGGCCGAGCTTGCTAATTTTTTATAAAGAATAAGACGACAGTAATCTCTGCGTTTCTTAAACCAACAGGGAAATTTAGGGGAATTAAAAAAAACCCGATTCGTAGTAAAAACGGGAAAAATTTTTGCGGTATCAATTGCAAACCCCTGTGTGACATATGGGGAAAAAAAAATAGGTGACAGGTAAAACCTCATCACCGCAGTTTCCCCTCCCCAAAGCAGGCTAAAATGTGTAAGCAGTGGGGGGGAATTTCAGCTAAAACCATCCCCCAAGGGATAAAAATCAAACTAGAAAATCGAAAATAGATAGAATTTTTTAAAATAGCAGTGCCTTGCGCTATTGACCCCTCCGTTTTCCGAAAAAACCCGGGGGAACAAAAATCCCTTTTGAAAGGGAAGGGAAAAACCCCCCGGGGAAGATGGAAAATTCTTACACGTCCTTCGTCACTTTCCGGTACCGGCAAACCCCTTCTGCACCTGTTGATCAGCCATCAAAGGAATAAACCAACTCCTGGACTAAAAAATTTAAAACATTCCCCTACAAACCTAATCTGCAAAAACGGCCCCTTTCCCTTTACCCCTGTCTGTGCAAAGTACTTGAAGGTAATCTGAACGGCTTTTTATCGCATAAAAGCAAAAATTTCCCCAGACTGTATGGGTTTCTCCCAGGGCGTAGCAGTCACACTGTTTTGCAGAAAACTTAACAAAAACCCAAACCCCGGGGATGCAACCGTTTTCTTGTCTTAAATCTGCCTTTTATATTTCAAAAAAGGGAAAAAAAATTTTGGAACTAGTCTTTTTGGGATTTTAGGGGAAAAATGTTAAAATGGGTTCACATGTATCATCGTCGGGCGGCTCAGTATCTACTGGGGGATAAGGTCTCATAAAAAGTATTTGAAAACGGCAACCTCAGGGAGTGTACTTAGCCCCCGCATTTACATCTTAAAGCATAGATTCAGGCGATAACCCCTTGAGGGAAACGACTCCTTTTATCTTCCGAGTTTTGCATTTAAACCCACCAGGAAAAAATGCAAGATTCTAGAATTACTCCAGCAAGGGCTATTGTGTGTGGTTGATATCTCGACTGAAAAAAACCCAAGGCTCTTAACCCAAAAACAAACCCTGCCCGGTTTCTTAAATCTCTGACTAGTCTCGCCCAAAAACAAATACCTTGGGGGGGCTTGTAAAGCAGAGTTTCTCAGAAACCAAAAAAAAAAGGTTGGGGGGCGGGTGGCCCCTTAGGAACTTGTTGGAAAGACCTGTATCAAAGTCAATTTGCAAGAATCTTTATTTTAAAACGGTCAGTCATAGATTCATGCACACCTAGTGTTTTTCAAGGGGTCAAGTTTTCTAGTTTAGAAATATACAAAAAAAAGCCATGAGGATCATTCTTTGGGGCCCCTAGAACAAAAAGAAATTTTGAAAATGAGAACCCAAATAATTTACCCTCTGTTTACGAAGAAAATTATATTAAAACCCCCTTTGGTGTCAAACAATTTAAGAACCCTCCATTTACGAGTTCCAAAACAATAAAACACGAAAGGAGCTACCTTTGCGGGCAACACCATTTTTACTCAAAACCGGATAAAAGTAAAAATGTAAAAAATTTGCTCACGAACAACCCCTAACTAAGACCTAATCGTTCTGACCCCCGTGGAAATGTCGGACCTAAGTATAATTATACGACTGCCCCAAAAAGACATGTCCCCCCCGCTATACTTAAAAAGTATGCAAATTGCAAATTTAAAAAGAGCTCTTGAAACTTTTGTCCCGTGCATGAAAGCTCACTGACGGGGCCTTTCGTCTGGGGGTAGAGCAGGATGGCTTTTTTTGTTAAAAAACAATATCTTGAACACCGGTTTTAGGGGGTTCATGCGGGCTGCACTCCCAAATGGTTGGAGGAATCTCATGGCCACCCAATTTTATTGAATCAAGGGCCCGGGGTAAATTTTGTGATTACAGAGGTTCCGCTCTAACACCCCCAGACAAAGGTGCAGTAAAATTTGCAAATAAAACGGTAAAATGTATCGTGCAAAAGAACGGGCCCCTGAAACTTTTGGTGGTTTCCCTCGTGTTGGAATCCCCAGGCATGATCATGGTCGCCTGGCAAAGTCAGCATGGACAACAAAGTGTGGATATAGATCTTTGGGGGGACCATTTCCAGGATTTTATCAATATAAAGCCCCTTTTAAAGAGGACTTACTGAGTTAATAAATTTTCCGCCCCAAAACTGTGCATAAAGTTATGATGGTTTAGGCAAAAATTTTTCACCTATTTTTTTTTTAAAAAAAAAAACAAAACATGTGAATGTGACCGAAAATCAGGGTTTGGGTATAGATTTTTTTATTTGGGAGCCGTACGTTTGTAATGCGAAAAAACTATGTAAACTGGTTAAGAAATTACAACGCTTGTACATTAATCTCGGTGCCCTGTTTCAGCCTTTAGGGGCCCCCCGGGGTATGGGGAAATAGTAAATATTTATATCCCGATGTCTTTGAAGATTCTTATACATTCCTAAAATTTGGGAAAGTAGCATCAATACTGCATCAAAGTAGCAAAACCTTTCCACGCCCAAGCGTACGCGGCTGGCAAATGAGTAGATTTAAAACCCGTTTAAATTTTTCCCTTTTTTAAATTTAATACTTATTAATAATGTTTCAAAATTGAAATTAAAACCATTTTAGTTTAACCTGCATCAAAAGTACCAGCTTTCCCGCCGTGCGTTACCAGGGGGGTAATAAAATAAAATAAAAAAAACCTTGTTAGGGTGATAAAAAAAAGGACTTTTAAAATTTCTATGATAAAAACGTACGATGAAAAAACTGAGATTACCTGCCAGAATTTAAACACTTTCACTTTTTAAGATTAACGACATATCCATAAAACAATTGAAACCAGTTTTAGGATAATGATGTGAAGTGCATTTTTAAATTAAATTTCAAAGAAAAAAAAAAGGATTAGTGAAAAAAAACAACAACACTAAAATTAATAAAATATATACCTTTAGTATTCAAGTTTTAAAGATGAGATAAAACAACCATACTTAAGACGCGTGAAATGTATGTATATATCTCCACACGTTCACACAGCCAGGTAAGAGCAGTATAGACGATAAATAAAAGCCCTAATATCGAAGAAAGAGAAAGAAAGGAACAGAGGAAGGAGAGACAAGATACCCGAGAGAGAAAGAAAGAAAGAGAGAGAGAGAGAGAGAGAGAGAGGAAGGCAGTCGTAAGTTCTTCTTTAAGATGGCCATTTCACGTCATTGTTTAAGAGGGTCATGGAAGAAAGAGAAGGAATCACATTGTTGAAGAAATGCAAGCGTCTCGTATATAACTTTCGCCTCAGAAAACCAAGCAAGAAATTGTCCTCGTGCCGTGCGTTTGGGAAATTTATCCTCTTCTTTTAACTCTGCGAAGAAAAAAAAGAGAGAAAGAAAGTTCTCGTCGCTTTCAACTCCGTAATTAGCTTATATTGTTATACTGAAGAAAAAAAAACAGAGGACCATAAAAAAATCATATGGATCAGTTTCGTAAACAGTGACTTTACTCAAATTGCTTTTATTTTATATTTTTTTCTGGTACCAACCGAGCTTCCTTTTTTTTTTTTTTTTTTTTTTTTTTTTTTTTTTTTTTTTTTTAAGGTAAGGAATATCTTTCACACCTTTTCAACGAACTCATTTCCTGTCTTCTATCTCGCGTCTCCTCCCCACACGAGCACAGCAGGAGCGGTGTTGCGAAGGCTAAGGTGGATGCAAAGTTTCAATTGTTTCGTACCCTCATGTAACGAATTTGTTTTTCTCAAGAGTTCGAGTAGCATAGTTCTGGATAGACTTGCTTAGGGCAGGTTGATGAGTATATTTTTTCCCCAAAGTCTAAACTATAAAACGCGCAATTTGCTGTGAGAGATTGGTTTTTATGGTTGCTGTTGTTATCGTTATCATCTTAATTACTATCATCACCGCCATCATTATTATCACAATCACCATCATCACCATCGGGTTATTAATGTAAGTATATTTATATGATTGTATGAAGAACAGTTGTACCAGTTGTGAAGGTACAAAATATGTCGAATAATATGTACAAAAAGAGAGAGAAACATAAATAGAAAAAATATAGAAGAAAAACAAAAATAAAAAGGGAAACAGGCAAAGAGAGACAAATATTACAAATAAAATGTCAGCAAATAAGGAAATCGTATAAAGCATTTAGAAAGTCAATGATGAAAATACAGCAAAATATATATTAATCCTCGGTATGTACACACCTGCTGGTCATATAGAACTTGAGCTTCATTAAACCGCAAGCTTTCCTATTCTTGACTGTATTTTTTTTTCTACTGATATTTCACTTTAAATATATCGGAAGTTAATGTTCTCCGATCTGATACCCTACCCAAATATTGTGTCAAAGTAAGATTCATAATGATAATGATAATAATAATAACAACAACAATAATGATAATGATAATAATATTGGCAATGATAGTGAAAATGATAGAAAAAAGAAATAAGAGAAAATCTAATAAAAAAAATAAAGATAATAAAAATAACAACAACAATAATGATGATGATGATGATAGAGATATAATACTACTAATCTATATACATTATTGATGATATAATAAAATAATGTATTTGTTGTTATTATTATTATCATCCTCATGTCATTATCATCATTATAAACGCTAAATTACAATAACCAAACAAATAAATATAGAATTGTGATTTTTAAAATGTGTTGTTTTTGGCCAAGTTCCTTCACATCTCGATGAGCGTGCATTTCAATCAATTCTTTATAAAACATTATTTCCACGTGATAGTGTTTTGTTCACTGACGCTGACAAGGTTAAAGAAAAAAGTCAAAAGTATTTAATGAGTTCTCAGGTATCCTTTGTTTGTCATATTTTCGTGTCTATGGTTTGCTCAGTCAGGTGATTCAGCTTTGGTCTGTATCAGTTACCAATTATCCTTTGGTGTTCTTTCACGGATGATGATAGTGAGAGTAATGGTGATGGTAATGGTGGTAAGGATAACGATAACAACATTAGTGATGGTGATGATTATAATTATATTAATTATAATTCAGGTTTATTTTTTTTCTCGAGGAACACACACACACACACACACACACACACACACACACACCCCACACACACACACACACACACACACACACACACACACACAAAACACCCACACACACAACAAACAATAAACACAAAAACACACACACAAAAACACACACACACATACACACAAAACCAACACACATATATATATATTATATAATTTTTTAAAATTAAAATAAAATTAATATATTATATTTTATATACTGTTATTATATATGTTGTGATATATAAATATATATATATATAAATATATTATCTATATATATATATTATATATTATAATATTAATAAATATATATAATATATATATAATATTTTATATATATTCTTAAATATATATATATATTTTATATATTATTTTACTATATTATAAAATATTTATATTATTTTATTTTACATATACATAATACTTTTTTTATTTTATACATATAAAAATTTTATATAAATATATAATATATATATTATATATATTATAATATTATATATATATATATATTATATATTTGAAAAGTTAAAAAAGGCATGGAAAATATATGTATTTTTTTTAAGTTTAATTGTTAAATGAGCTTATGTGTTTATATTTCTGGAATAAATATCACAAAAAGTAATTTTTTTTTTTCCTTAAAATTTTGGGAATAGTATTAGCGTTGCATCTTATTAGTAGTACATTTTATTGCAAAAATAGTTTATTCTGTTTGTTACTGTTGCAATATTATTGGTGCTTTTGTTACCACGATCATTATCATTGCTCAGGTACTGTTCATTATCATTATTTTAACATTATCGTTATATCGTTACTGCAATTTTCATGATCATTATCATAAACATTATCATTATTGTTATTAATCCCACACGTTGGTATTGCTGTAGTTTTAATAATGATATTGTTGTTTTCTTTATCATTATCAATATAATTACTATTACTATTACCATTATCATTATAATATTATTTGTATCATGTGTGCACGCGCGCGCGCGTGTGTGCGTGTGTGCGTGCGTGTGTGTGTGCTTTGTGTGTGTGTGTTTGCGTGTGTTTGTGCGTGTGTGTGTGCGCGTGGGTGTGTGTGTGGTGTGTTTGTGCGTGTGTGTGTGTGTGTAATTGTGTGTGTGTTTTTGTGTGTGGTGTGTGTGTTTTTGTGTGTGTGTGTGTTGTGTGTGCGTGTGTGTGTGTGCCGCGCCAGCCGAAGTGACTCTACTGTTTTTCCTGACCAACACAAATGATAAATAAAATAAACAAACAAATACATTAATAACAAGTAATAGTGCTCTCCCTCAGAGACGGAACCCCCGAGTCGAATTACCCGAAATGAATTGTAGGAAAGCCCTTTATCTCTTACTAATGGGGTTTAGGAGGCTTTTGATGCTATTAAAGGACATCAGGCGTTTTTGATGCTGAGTCATGATTTTCATTGCAGATAATGGGAAAAAAAATGTAAAAACAGAAAGGGAAATTGAAATTCAGAGCTGTATCTATTTTTTTTTTTTACAAAATGCATTTTAACTCCACTTGGAGAAATGATACTATAAATGGCAGTAAACAACAATAATATAGTTATAATACTAATAAAAATGCTATTACTCTATTCTTTTAGCAATGATTAATATGAAACCATGGTAACATAGTAATGTAATTAAAGTACATATCAACATCATAATGATATAATAATAATTTTAAATAATTAAAATAATTAATTTAACAACAACATAAAAATTTTTCCTTAATATTAAAAATTTAAAATAAAAAAAAAAT
>NC_051391.1:53359622-53362020 GCF_015228065.2 Penaeus monodon
GATTTAAAGTCGGTTAACTACACAATGGCAACTTTAACTACAACAGTGATAAAACTCAGATAATGACAACAATGACCCTTAGAACAGGTAGGACAACCTTCTATCACCTCTTGGGCGTGTGGAAATAACGTCAGCAAAAAACTCGATCCTCGTGGATGAATAACGGAATAAAGCAACAGAGGAGGATTGCAGATAAAAGCCCTTGCACAAGGGAAGCTGCAACAATCCGTGGGAAAAATTGAATAAGGGAGGAAAACGAATTTCCGTAAGGGAAATATCGAAACAAACGACGATCGCAAAGGATACGGGAGGACGCTTCGTGTTTCCTAGAATGAGGTGGCAGTTCAATTAAAATGGGTAAAAGGAAAAAAGGAATATGCACATATAGTATATATACTGTATATATACACACTCTTATTTATCGATTTATACACACACAGACATAAATACTGTATGTACATATTCTTTTTTTTATATAGTACTCTGAACTTGTCTAACCTGTGTAAAAGAAAATGTACAATATTCTGAAAAACAACAAAGTATCACTTTTCATTAAAACACACTCTACTTTGATACGATATTTTCACACACATGAATATAGATAGTTAAAGATGAACATATAGATATGTATGTATGTATATTTATACATACTATTAGGACCCGTGGAAATTCTACATAAGAATGATGTGTGTGTGATAGAGATACTCCTGTCCTCCCTCTTTCTACCTTCCGCCTCCTCTCTCCCGTTTCCTTTCCCTCTCCCTTTATCTTTCCTTACCTCATTCGCCCTCTCTTTCATCTCTTTCCCATTCCCTTTCCTCGTCCCCTACGCTTACCCTCTGTCTCCCCTTCCCCATCTCCTTTTTATCTTCAAGTCTCCTTCCCCTCTCCCCTTTTCTCTCTCCCACTTTCTTCTCCTTCCTTTCCCCTTCTCCTACCTTCCTTCTTAACCTCCTCCCTCGGTTAATCATGTAAATGATAAATGGCCATAAACTGCATGTCTAACTACTCAACTGCAGTTTACTTATCCTGAAGAAAAATGAAAAAAATAACATAAAATATTAATAATAAACTAATAAGAATGATAGCTATAATAACATTAGAGTTCGAATAAGATTCTTTTCGATTCCTAATGGTTCGAGCGTCTCATTTTTATATATTTATGTTGTCAATCATAACCGCCATTTTACACCACAATTAACTGATTTCAAATCTGGAGATGGAATATATGATTAGATTATTATTTTTTAATATTATTATCAAGTCCGCAGTCATAGGAATATAATTTCAGGTGTGACAGAATATGTACAGAGGACGATTAACAATTTATATACAACCAAACTAGTGCAGATGTATATTGGTTATACGGATGAATTTAATGTCTGTGTAAATGTAATGTTCTTTCGCACACTAGCACACACGTATCGAAGAAACGTGAAAATAACGTGTTTTTGTGTATATTTATATAAAATTAAAAAGAAGTATATGGAGGTAATTAGATTTTTTTTTTCAAGAAACAAAAGCATAAAACTGAACCATGCGATTTTTTTTCTGCTATGATAAATTACCGGTTTATGCAATTTCTTTTCACCAAGTTCTTTGTATACTTCACACATACACAAATATTTATACCACCCGTCGTATGTGCATATATAGCATGTTTCTGTGATAATATATGTGTGTGTGTGTGCGCGCGCGCGTTTAGTTATACGAAACTCTCTCTCTCTTCTCTCTCTCTCTCTCTCTCTCTCTCTCTCTCTCTCTCTCTCTCTATATATATATATATATATATATATATATATATATATATATATATAGGCATATATACATTTATATAAGTATATATATATATATACTTATATATATGTGTGTGTTATGTTAGTATTTATGTGTTGTATATTACATATATATATATATATATATATATAATAATATTATATATATATATATATATATAATAAATATATATTATATATTATATATATTCATATTTGTATTGGTTCGCGAAGAAAACCTCTTCAGAGTTGTAATATTTATTTCAGTCTGAAATATTATAAATGTAAATAACATATCGTAAGCACTGACATTATCCCCATATAGGGTTATTTAAAGAAATAATTCTTAAAGTACAGTAAAGCAAATGTGCCATTTCTTGCTTTTCATATTACTTTAACATTTACAGCATTGAACTGTTTCTCATTGTTCTAAAAATAATAGATCACTGATTCCATAGTCATAAAATATATTCTTATATTCATCTCAAATTATCACACAAAACAGATCACAATAATACATATGAGCTTCAAAAAATCTATTTCACAGTACCATGTGTTATCATTATACTGATATTACGCATTATAAATAGACGAGAAGCGGTCCGAGCGGTAGCATCGGACTC
>NC_051391.1:53362120-53364620 GCF_015228065.2 Penaeus monodon
AAAAAAAAAAAAAAAAAAAGGGGTTTATAAAACAATTTAAAAAAAACAAAAAATAGATACAAAAACATACTGGTTTTTAAGAAAGATTAAATCATTAAGGCCCCGCTGTCGGGGTCTACGTAAACAGCCAGTTCTGGAGTGGGAGTTTAAGCTTGACAACAATGGAAATGGCAGAGCGATAAATTTTTTTATCTGTCGAAATTAATACACGGAATTCTAGTGATGAGAGCGTCAGTTATAATTAGTACGTGTTGCAAATTCAAACATATATCAATCAGAATTAAAAGTAACCGGTCGCAGCTGTAAAATGCGTCGATCACAAAAGTTATCAGTTTTAAATGTTAATGAAACTGAGTAATGATTAAACTAAGTAATTTTCTCATTGTATTACTGTACCCGATGATTGTTAGTGATCGTTTGGGGAAAACTTTCTCCATTATCATAGTAACATAAAATGGGTGTTTTTTCTCTCGCTCTGTGGCATTTCATCTAAGTAAGCCTTGCTCCTTTGTGTTATTAACTTTGCGTTCTTTGTCCCATATGTAGAATAGAGTGAAAAGTCATTTCTTTCAAAATCTTCGGGATTGTCATTGTATATACGCGCGCCATTTGCTGGAAAAAGGTAAGCATTATGTACTATATATATATTTTTTTCAACCACAATATAAACACAAATAGAGTACTGTCATTTACATATGTTGATATATATATGTATATATACTAAAATACAAAGACATATTTTAAAGGATTGAAAGGAAAATTAAAAGCGTATGGTACATGTAAAAAGAGACAAGCAGATTCCTATTAACCTCCACAGCCCCCCCCCCAAAAAAAAATAAATAAATAAAAAAAAAAAAAATAAAAATCCTGATTTTTTTTTTTCACTCCACTAATGCTACAGCTTTGACTACTATTAATTATAATTACTATGTGCTGCCGATTGAATATGCAATAGATACTAATTAAAAAATTTATGTTTCTAAAAAATAAAAAAATGTAGCGAATCATTCAGCATGTTTGGTACCCCGTATACATACATACATACAAGAGAGAGGGAGGGAAGGAAAAGGTCAGATAAAGAGGGAGAGGTGGAGAGAGAGAGAGAGAGAGAGAGAGAGAGAGAGAGAGAGAGAGAGAGAGAGAGAGAGAGAGAGAGAGAGAGAGAGAGAGAAACAAAATCACACACACACACACACACACACACACACACACACACACAACACAAATAATTACTGACATCACGCAGCAACAAACATGCATCTGAGATAAAGAATGAAATGTAAAACAGGAAGAGAAGAAACTGGGATAATAAATTGAAAGCTTAGGGTGATAATTACACTGTAATCATCCCGAGTATTACTTCAAGAAAGAAGAAATAATTTTTGTAAATTACTTTACTCTCCTTTCGCTCCTTCGTTACAATTACCGAAGAAGATGTTAGTGAAAATTTGGCTCATTTATTGATTTTGCCTGAAAAGCGTTTTAGTTGATAACGTTTATACGATCCACAAATGTTGCAGCTGCTGGTAACTGCTTTAAATTCTGATTGGTATGAGCTGATTGAATATGCAACAAATCCCGATTAAAACTGACGGTTTCAGAAAAAAAAGAAAGCTTTGGTTTTGAATCTGTTTCTTTTGTCAGTCGATCTTATCTTTCTTTCCCGTACTGTTCATTTTATTTTCGTTTACTCTCTTTCATTCCCCCTTTGATTTTATACCTTTGATCTACTTTCTTCATTTTTTTTCTCTCTTCCAGTTCCTTAAGTTTCCTCTTGTCATTTGTTTGCCTTGTCAATAACCTTCTTAATGGTTTAATCTGATCTGATCATCTGCGTCCCTCATCCAAAAAATTCTTCAAGTTGCAAGAAACGGCGTCTATAAAAGCAATGTTACGTCTAATCTTCATGTGGCTGATTTCCAATGTCCGATTTCCTTGTTTCTGAGATTCCATTACGATTAGAACTTAATGGTTAATGCATCATTCGAGGAGATGGTAGAGGAAGTATTGCTCTATTGATATAAGAGATGGATACGATATTTTTTCATTAAAACATAAATCCTAATTTAGTGTCGATTCACCGATATGAATTACGACTGTATGTCATCCCATCGGGTTTAATTGAACATAACGGCTCAGTGGAATTGTTATGAGTGGAAGAGAAAAGGGCAGATTTCACAAATTATCCACCGGAAAAGCTTTGTGAATAAATGCATTTTTACACAGTGAAGCAAAGAAATAAACGTTTGGGAGTGGAACTGTTTATATATGCAGTTTGTTTATGTTTGTAGGTACCTGCCATCGTAAATGCTTAATGATTGGTTTTCTCCCTTGTTTTCTCTATGATCCATTGTTTTCCCAAAAATATTCAGGAATATTTCACATAGTTTCCTTAAAAAAAAAAAAAAAAAACTTCCTCCTTCGCTTACTGCAATACCAAAATCTTTCTTTTTATTCTGGAAGAGATGGGGAAATTCTCTAGCTACTTACGTGCGATATT
>NC_051391.1:53369620-53372120 GCF_015228065.2 Penaeus monodon
GGCGGATTGACCGGGTCCGAGTTTGCCGCCACCTATACCCAAGGGAGCGGTTCCGATGGGTCCCCAGCCTTCTCCCAGCGACCACTGGCTCCGACACGACGCTGCGAGGCCCGGGGATTTCCTGCCACGGACCCAAGGCAGACCCCAGTAAATCTGACACTCTGGCATCTCTTGCCAGAACCTCGTCTGCCTTCTCTGCTTGCAACGTTACTACCTCGTGACGCCGCCTTTCCTCCTTCACTTCCTCCCTCAGGCCCTGAACCTCGCCCTTCAGAGTCTGCACCTCCTCCATCAGTTCACTCTTCACGCTGTTGCAGGCCTTGTCGGTGTACTGCTGAGTTTCCATCTTCACAGATGCAATATTGCTCTGTAGCACCTCAACAAGTCGACAGAACTGTTCCTCTGCCTTCCTTGCCTGCATCTCGACGAGATGGTGCGCCTGCTCGTGTGCCCTCTGTGCCTGCTCTTCTGCCCTTTGTGCCATTTCCTCCCTCATACCGGCCAGCATGGCAGTGATCAGGTCCATCTGGCTCGGCTTCACCTCACTCGTGCCTGCCTCAGTTATTTACCCGTACACTTTTCTATAGGCACAATACAGAGGGAAACCAGCATGTCACACTGTACGATACAGCTTATAACAGGGCAACACAAAGTTATATCAGGTCACAAGGGCACACACGAGGTCTTCACAGGAGCAGCACCCAACTCCGTCTCTCTTGTTCCTCCGCTCTTCCGCTCACAGCCAGTTGCGTTATGTTTGCCCAGGTCCCTTCATGTTAACACATGCCCAGGTCATCCTTTTCATGTTAACACCATGTTTCGCACAGAGACAAAGACCCCCTGGCGTAGCAATATATATATATATATATATATATATATATATATATATATATATATATATATATATATTTTTTATATATATATATATATATATATATATATATATATATATTATTTTATAATATATATATATATTAAAATATATAAAATATATATTATATATATATTATATATATATATATATATATATATATATATATATAATATATATATATATATATATATATAATATATATATATTAATATATATATATATATATAGAATATAATATATATATATATATATATATATATATATATATATATATATATGTATATATATATATATATATATATATATATATATATATATATATATATATATATATATATTGTACGCCAGTGGGTCTGTGTCTCTGTGCGAAAAAATGTGTTAAAATGAAAAGGATGACCTGGGCATGTGTTAACATGAAGGGACCTGGGCAAACATAACGCAACGGCTGTGAGCGGAAGAGCGGAGGAACAAGAGAGACGGAGTTGGGTGCTGCTCCTGTGAAGACCTCGTGTGTGCCCTTGTGACCTGATATAACTTTGTGGGTTTCCCTGTTATAAGCTGATCGTACAGTGTGACATGCTGGTTTCCCTCTGTATTGTGCCTATAGAAAAGTGTACGGGTAAATAACTGAGGCAGCACGAGTGAGGTGAAGCCGAGCCAGATGGACCTGATCACTGCCATGCTGGCCGGTTATGAGGGAGAAATGGCACAAAGGGCAGAAGAGCAGGCACAGAGGGCCCACGAGCAGGCGCACCATCTCGTCGAGATGCAGGCAAGGAAGGCAGAGGAAACAGTTCTGTCGACTTTTTGAGGTGCTACAGAGCAATATTGCATCTGTGAAGATGGAAACTCAGCAGTACACCGACAAGGCCTGCAACAGCGTGAAGAACGTGAACTGATGGAGGAGGTGCAGACTTGAAGGGCGAGGTTAGGGCCTGAGGGAGGAAGTGAAGGAGGAAGGCGGCGTCACGAGGTTTGTAACGTTGCAAGCAGAGAAGGCAGACGAGGGTTCTGGAAGAGATGCCAGAGTGTCAGATTTACTGGGGTCTGCCTTGGGTCCGTGGCAGGAAATCCCCGGGCCTCGCAGCGTCGTGTCGGAGCCAGTGGTCGCTGCAGAAGGCTGGGGACCCATCGGAACCGCTCCCTTGGGTATAGGTGGCGGCAAACTCGGACCCGGTCAATCCGCCTCGTTGCCCCCCTCACACCCTTCCTCCCCCCGGGCGTGTTAGTTCACGGCACGCGTTCTCCACCTGCAGCCCTCGGCCTCCAGACATTCTGTGAGGCGTAAGCCAGCTGAGTACGACGGGAAGGGTGGCCTGGGAGGCATATGTCGACCAATTTGAAATGGGTGGCATCTGCCCAGGGCTGGAGCCAGGAAGAGAAGGCCCTGCAGCTGGTAACAGCGCTAAGGGGCCCCGCGGTGGAAGTGTTGGGGCATCTGCCGCCATCCCAACAGGCCTCTTACACCAGCGTGGAGGAGGAGCCGTTTCGGGCACCACCACCAGGCCGAGGTATATTGGGCCCGCTTGAAGAAGCGGACCCGCGTGAGCGGGCGAGACCACTGTCCCAGCTGGCGCAGGATGTGGAGGCGCTGGTAAGGAGGTCGTACCCTGCGGCTGCGGAAGA